>NC_050474.1:11473885-11773885 GCF_013373865.1 Monomorium pharaonis
GTGCGTTCTTAAATTCGCAACGGATGCTGCCAGATACACCAGAATGTCATTCCATCTTTGTTACTTACGGAAAGTTGAACAAAGATAGGATGACACTCCAGTGCATCCGTTGCGAATTTAAAAACGCACCCTTGATGAAAGCTGGCGCGTAGCGTGAACGAGTTACTGCCGACCCACATGTTTATTAAAATTCTTATCCTTACAACATTATCATTGATTGACAATTACAGCAATAATTTACATCACGCAACATCTCATCTATTTCGATAAATAAACGATTTAACCTCCACTACACATGTCACTTGACACAAGCTGAATTGTGATCCGAGCAACTTACATTAAAACAATGTAAAATTAATAAAATAGTTCTCTGATTTTATATTAGTGTCAATGAGAGATGAGATGTTGTATCATGTAGAAGAATTGTGTATTGGTTAAATGTTGCTGTAATTGTCAAATCAATCAAAATCAATATTAATAACTACTAATTAAATTTAATAAAATTTCAAATGAATGATTTAATAATACTATTTTTAATAATATTATTCTTTACTTTATCCTTACGACATTATCATTGTTGACAATTACAGCAATAATACACATTTTACATTATGCAACATCTCATCGTGACTTATAAAAAATAAATAAAAATAAAATATTGCCATACATGGTGCTATAGTGACGATGCGAACGCCGCATGGTAGCAGATGCGCGAGATGGAATTTCGTCCCTCATTTTCGGCACCCGCACTACCCGCAAAGATACCCACAATGTTGACGATGATAATAATGACGACGACGTATCTTAAATGAAATTTTGGCTTTTCGGACTTTGCGTCGTGATAATCTCCTCTCATAAAGTACGTAGAGGAAAAATAAAAACACTTTTCTGATACAAATCGACCCTAAGCTTTCGATTGAGTCTAGTTAGAACTCGATTTAGCCGTTTCTGAGATCTGATAATCTCGGATGCTCGCAAGTCGCGTACTCGCGTAAAAGAGCACGGTCGGGCTCACGCTACGCTTTCACTTGGCGCGAGCCACTACCGTGTCTCTTGATCTTAGTAGTGATTTCCCAAAGACGACGATTCCCCAAAGTACCAAGATTTCTACGGGGACTGATCTCATCACAAGTAAAAGATAGCGCCTTTGCACGTGTTCGGTAATATGAAACTCCAAAACATGTAACCGTTGCATTATCACGTCATCGTGAGATGACTATAAGCCACTCGGCACGTACACCAAGATCGAAACAAAGAGTTATTTTTATATAATATTATAATAAAAATAATTAGCAGGATATTTATTAATATTATTTAATACTACTATTAATTACTATTAAAATCTGTAATTTATTTTAATATTTTAATATTTTAATATTTTATATATTGAACTTGATACAACCAGACATGAAATACATGTGTTGCATTGTCAAAAAAAAAAAAGTAGAAATGTTAAACCAGATGATGATAGAAGTAGAATCTTATAACTTCGAACAGAGAGATTTTTTTTGCAACATTTAGTATTGTGCGAGCTTTGAAAGAGGCTAAAATGAATCTCTACGAAATCATATCCAAAGTACAACGTATTTTGATACCCTATTCGCCGTATTTACGACGTGTTTGTAATAGTACGTGGTGCGCCCGTTTGCGAAATCTTTCACGAAAAGCTTTATTGAAAAAATTTAAATTTTTAATAAGTCGCTCCGGTTTACGTATCATTATAAAGTGTTACAATAGAGGTTTATTTACTGATGATAGTGATATTCTTAATATTGTTTACAACGAAATTGTGCAACGCGGTTTACAAAATACTGAATATGTTCACAATATAGTGTCCAGATACAACGAACGTCGTGGTAAGTAAAAAAAATAAAAAAATAAAAAACAGAATCTGATAGAAATATAATATTTATAATTTTTATACTTTTTAAAATAGCCATACAAGAATTATTGACAGATGAAGATGATGCTATTTTATTGGAATGTGTTCAACAAATTGAAAATAATGATACTACTAATGAACCATCAGTACATGAAGAAAAAAATGTAGAACACACCGATGCAGAGAGAGTTTACGACAGTTCTAACCTGTTTGAAGAGTGTAGTTGGATGTGGCAAGAATTTCTTCGTTTTACATCAACTTCATTAGAAATAGAGCAAGACAACGAAAATCGTAAAAATAATAGCTATGTACATACATATGAAGCTGGAACCCTAACTGTAGGGGAAGTTCGCCTAACGCCGGACGGCACCTATTGCCGGACACAACAAATATCTATACATATAGAAACGCGACAGAAAACGCTATAGTGGCAAAAGGAGAAAGGGAGGGAGTAATAACCTTGGACCTAGCGACACGCTTTTGCGACACGCAGTAAACAAATAGGAACTATCAATCGTTGCGCTCGGAAGAAAAAAATTGTACTGCGTAAATTTTAGAAGAGTATATTATCAAAACTCTTGTGATTAAATATTGACTTATATTTTTATTAAGTAATTTGGTAAGTACTTTTTCAATTACGTCAGTGTATTTTATATAAAAAGATACAGTTCAAAAAATATATTTTTTTATTTTGGATATTCGCTGTTCCCTGGTACCGGACAGAACATTTTCCCCTAATGCCGGACAATGAAAATGTCAACGTTATGTGTCTATGTTTATTTTTATAATATTGAATTATAATATTTTGTTTTTGGAGAATAGAAAAACCTAGGAGGCATTATGGAGAATAAAAAGAAAGGATCATGGGATAAGGATAATTTGAAAACTGCTCTTGATAAAGTTTTGTCAAAAAAAATGGGACTGAGAGAAGCTGCGCTAAAGTATAGTATTCCTAAAAGCACTTTACATGACAAAATAACCTGCCTAAAGTCCGGTGAAGAAATTGCATTGCAGCCTAAGCTTGGTAGATTCACCAAAACATTCCTACCAGAATATGAAGAACAATTATTGAACCATGTAAAAGACTTATCTAATCGATGTTTGCCACTTATGAAAAAAGAATTTTTAAAGTTGGCATATGACTTAGCTGTAGAGCTAAAGCTTCCTCATCGCTTCAACACTGAAAAAAGAACAGCTGGTAAACATTTTTACTATGATTTTATGGCTAGACATCCTGATTTATCACTAAGAACACCCGAGTCTACGAGTATGATGCGAGCTGTAGGTTTTAATAAGCCGCAGGTAGATTTGTTCTTCTCAAATCTTGAAAAACTCATGAATCAATATAATTTTCCTCCTTCTAACATATATAATTGTGACGAAACGGGAGTTAGCTGCGTACAAAAACATCAAAAAGTTTTAGCTCCAAAAGCTGTACGCCAAGTAGGAAAGCTTACTTCAGCTGAAAGAGGCAAGAACATTACAATCATGTTTTGCATGAGTGCTAATGGATATTTCATACCACCGTTTTTTATCTTTCCAAGAATGAAAATGAATGAACGCCTTATGATTAATGCTCCCTCACAGAGTGAAGGTGTCGCTCAACCAAAAGGTTGGATGAATAGTGACTTTTTCTGTCAATGGTTAAAACATTTTGAGAAATTCTCACATCCTTCAAAAGAATCACCTGTGCTTCTTCTCCTAGATGGTCATAGCAGCCATAAATCATTGGATGTCATAAATTTTTGTAGAGAACATAACATTCACTTAATTAGTTCACCACCGCACACAACTCACAAATTGCAACCTCTTGATAGAACTTTTATGAAGCCCTTCAAAAATGCTTACCATGAGCGATGTGACATGTGGATGAGAGCAAACGCAGGAGCACGAATAACTGATTATGATATTGCAGGCCTTGTTGGTGAAGCGTTCACAAAAGTAGCTCGATTAGACATTGCGGTGTCTGGTTTTAAATGCACAGGAATTTATCCGTTTGATAAAAATATATTTTCAGATATTGATTATCTACCAAGTGATATGACAAACGTTCCATTAGAAGAAATAAGGACTCAGACCGCTCCTGTAGCTTCCAAAGTCTTAGATGCTGTTCCTGTTCGTGACACACAAATGACAAAAGAAATCCATCCGTCTACTAGTTCTGTTCCAGATATTTCCAAAAATTTATTGAAGTTATCCCCGTTTCCCGATGCTGCAAAGAAGCGTTCCGAAGCAAGGAAGAGAAAATCCGAAAAAAGTCAAATTCTCACTTCATCTCCGTATAAAATATTAGTTGAAGAAAAAGAGAATGAAAGAAAAGGTAAAAAAGCAAAGAAGAGCCTTGAAGAGCTATATAAAGAAACTAATTTACCTGATAAGAAAAAAAGAAACAAAGCACCGAAAACAAACAGCAGTGGCACATTTATCCGGGCCTGAAGCTAATTACCTTGAAGGGTTCTTGGTTATGAGAAAACGCGAAATCTTTTTTCTAGTTTGTCATACACTTCTTTTAAGTCCGGTTATTAATGCATCAAATAATATGTTTGTGTCTTCTATACGAAACTTATTCTTGCCCTTTGGTAAATCTGTGCCTCTTTTGCCGTCTGAAAAATTTTTTGTTTTATTTTTTTATTTTTTAGCTTGTGTGGATATCTCTGAGTGTTTTGCTAACTATATTTGTGATCGGTACCTATTATTTTAAAGTTGTTCGGCGTTAGGGGACTTACTTTTATTGTGTCCGGTATTAGGGGCCAGTTTATGTTTCACTAAAATCATAAATCAAAGATTAACTGTGATTTAAGATAATTGTTCTGACAAAGTTGATTATTTTGTTCTTTTATCTTGATTTCTAATATGTTAACTTGTAATAAATACAATATAAAAAATATATAACGAAATAGTTTTTTATTTATCCTGAAAAAACCTTAGGTGTCCGGCACTAGGCGAACTCCCCCTAAATCACGTGTCGGGCGAAATTGAACCTACATCAATAAACAACGATAATAATGATGCGTTTAATGCGCCGAACGAAGTTGAGACTACTACAATAAACAACGAAAAAAATAACGGTAAGATATATTAATTAAGAGAGAATAATATTTTATTGTAGAATGTATTTAAAAAATTAATTATACATTTATACATGATACAGGATTTTCATTGGTAAATAATGTATCGGACGAGATTGAACCATCAGCAATAAATAACGATAATGATTATGACGGTAAGATATTGATATTTTTATAATAATAATATATTATTAAAAAATATATATATATATATGATGCAGGATCTCTACCGGTGAAATATGTGTCGGACGAGATCATAAATTCGTTTAAACTCCTTGAAAATTAAGTTAGTAATAAAATAAATAAATAAATTTACAGAAAAGTTAAAAGAGAAAAAAATGTTTTATTAATATTTTTATTACAGATATATTAACAATACAAATAGGATGTGGCCGTGCGACATGTGATACGGCTGCAGAAGAAGAGAAAAAAGAGGAGGAGGGAGAGGTGGAGATAAAACAGCTTGGAGAAAGAAAGAATATGCAACACGTTCAAGATTCTGATGAAGCGAGTGAATCGACATCATTTAATATTTTACGAGAAAATCGACACTATTTTCAACGATTTGACACTCATGGACATGAGATAACATTCGTTGTACGACAACCGCCAGAAGGTTTCAATCCTTTAAGATGGTTAGATAAAGTATTTGCAGAAGTACATGCATATCTTACAAATTCGAGCAATCCTGACGATTATATAGGCGTGACATTTACTGCTGATACTCTTGCCCATGGGCCTGTGTGGCTGTCTTTTACCATTATGTACGAGATTTTAGAAATATAGATTTGTGGGAATTAGTGAGTCGAGTCGCTTAAAGTGTCTCAGATTTTCATATTAATGATAGCTGCACACTAACAACTTGTATAATACGTCGCGTAAACGGTGGTTCACGCAGAAAACTAACCCTGGATAATGTGGCGAAACGATCAATATTATCAATAACAAATTCCGACAATCTTTGCTTACCACGGTCGTTAGTAGCAGCACGAGCGTACATGAAATTCGTTCGGGCGAATTACACAAACATTGGATGTCTATACGTTTATCTCGCGGCAGATTACAAAAAGAGAAGGCTCTCGAACTTGTAAGAAATGCAAAAGTAAATATACCTGATAATGGATGTACAATAGCAGAATTAGAACAATTTCAAAAATATTTAGCGGAATTTGGCGTCGCTATCGTCTTATGTGAAGTTGAAACACTAGGTTACGGCGGAGAAACTTTATATGACGGTACGAGATATGTAATGAATTTATTTAATAGTATCACACACACTTTATGATTTTTATATTATCGTAGAATACACCATTTTGAACCTATTTTAAACTTACGGGCTGCCGTAGGTAGTCGCGGTTTTTGTATAGCTTATAATGTAGCGTATACTAGAATAAGTGATCATAAATGTTTACAAAAATGCAATCGCTGTATGGGGCAACCACCGTGCATAACGGCTGTTAGCCCTCATATTAAATGTAATTCTTGTAAAAGATCTTTTTACAATAATAATTGTTTTCAACGGTATTTAAAACCCATAACGTTAGACAATAAAAAAAGAAAAGATAAAAAAAGTCTGTATGATACATTAAAAATATGTAATATATGTTCAAGATTTATTTCAACAGGTAAAAAGCAAAAGCACGATTGTAATATTACGTATTGCAAAATATGTAAAGATTTTTATCCTATTAATCATTTATGCTACATTCAACCTACAAAACAAACTAAAAATAATCAGTCAAAAATCGTTTTTTTGTTTTATGACTTTGAAACACAACAAAATATGCATGTTAAAGAAGGATGATAAAACGTTTGTACATGTACCTAGTTTATGCGTTGTTCAATAATCGTGCAGTTATTGTTTAAATGATAACAGTAATATGTCAAAAATATGTCAATATTGCGTTGTGCGCGAATATATATTTAATCAAGATCCTGTAAAGCAATTCGTTGACTTAGCAACAAAACCGTTACATTTTTTCAAACGCACAATCTGTATTGCTCATAATGCAAAAGCTTTTGATGCTCAATTTATTTTACGATATTTTGCTATGCGAGGTAGTATGAATGAGATGCCATCAATAATATTAAATGGTACAAACATCGTTGTAATGACAATAGGTCACACTACATTTTTTGATAGCTTAAATTTTTTTCACATGCCGTTAAGCGCTTTACCGAAAGCTTTTGCACTTGATAGTTGTACTACAAAAGGCACATTCCCGCATTTATTTAATACACCTGAAAATCAAAATTATATAGGACCATTACCAGATATAAAATATTATTCACCATGTTATATGCATAACGATGAACGCGAACGTTTTTTACTTTGGTATAACAAGGAAAAACATTCAAACTATATATTTGATTTTGCAAAAGAAATTGTGCGATACTGCAAAAATGATGTAACAATATTACGCCGAGCTTGTTTAGCTTTTCGTAAAATGTTTATTGAATGTGGTAAGGTTTGTCCTTTCGAGGAGAGTACAACAATAGCATCGGCCTGCTCACGTGTTTATCGTAAAAATTTTCTTCAAAGAAATAGTATAGGTATTATACCTACAGGGGATTATCGGCGGGGTCAAAAACAATCGCGTAAAGCTATTTCTTGGTTGATTTGGATGGAACATGAATTGGGTCGTATTATAACTCATGCTGGGCGTGGTCGTGAAACACGGTTACCCGAAGTTATCTTGGTTAACGGATATTACGAAGAAACTATTGAGAACACGATGATTAAACATGTTTTACAGTTTCACGGTTGTTATTGGCATGGTTGTTCCCGATGATATACTGTAAATAGAAACAGCGGTACTAGCACTGATACCATGGATGCGCGTTTGGAACGCACACAGTTTATTACAGCAAAAATTATATCTGCCGGATATATTTTAACAGAAATGTGGGAGTGTGACTATGATCGTATTTTAGCATCTAGAGAAGATATGTGTATATTTTTAGAAAAAAACCAAACCTCTATATCGCTGAAAGTGTTAAATCCGCGTGATGCCTTTTACGGAGGTCGTACAGAAAACATGGTATCTCTGTATGATGTAAAGGAAAATGAGAAAATACATTATGTCGATGTATGTTCTCTTTACCCTTATATTTGTAAAACAGGTAAATTTCCTGTAGGACACTCGAAAATATACGTTGGCGAAGAATGTCGCGAATTAACAAGTCCTACAGGTGTCGAAATCGATAAAATAGAAGGCCTTGTTTACTGTACAATATTACCACCTCGTAATCTTTATCACCCTGTATTACAAGTACGGATGCATGGTAAATTAATGTTTGCTTTATGCCGTACATGTTGCGAAAATAAGTATCAATCAAATTGTATACACGAGGATGTTACCGATCGCGAATTTACGAGTGGCACCCGTTTGGCCACGTCAATATTGGCCACGTCATTATTGACCACGATCCCGATTGACCACGGGGTGGATTGGCCACGTCATTATTGGCCACGCGTCATTATTGCCCACGCGTCATTATTGCCCACGTCATTATTGTCCACGCGTCATTATTGCCCACGTCATTATTGCCCACGTCATTATTGGCCACGCGTTATTATTGGCCACGTCATTATTGGCCACGTTAATATTGGCCACGCGTGATATGGCTCACGTCAATAATGGCTACGTCAATATTGGCCACGCGTCAATATTGACCACGTCATTATTGCCCACGTCACTATTGACCACGCGTCATTATTGCCCACGTCAATATTAATTTTTTTGCTTAGCGTGGAAAGTTGTAAACTCATGTGGTGCAGAGAAATGCTTTGCACACACACACACACACACACACGGGGGGGGGTGCAAGAGGGGCCTTTGGCCCCCCTCCTGCACCCACCCTGTCCAAGTCGCAAACCCGTATACAGTAATGACGTGGGCAATAGTGACGCGTGGGCAATAGTGACGTGGGCAATGACGCGTGGGCAATAATGACGTGGTCAATATGGACGTGGCCATTATTGACGTGGGCAATATCACGCGTGGCCAATATTAACGTGGCCAATAATGACGTGGCCAATAATGACGCGTGGCCAATAATGACGTGGTCAATAATGACGCGTGGGCAATAATGACGTGGGCAATAATAACGCGTGGGCAATAATGACGCGTGGGCAATAATGACGCGTGGCCAATATTGACGTGGCCATTATTGACGTGGGCAATATCACGCGTGGCCAATATTGACGTGGCCAATAATGACGCGTGGCCAATAATGACGTGGCCAATCCACCCCGTGGCCAATAATGACGTGGCCAATATTGACGTGGCCAATATTGACGTGGCCAATATTGACGTGGCCAATCGGGACCGTGGCCAATATTGACGTGGGCAAACGGGACGCTCCCGAATTTACAGACACTTGGGTGGTTCATGAAATACACAAAGCAGTAAGCGTTGGTTATAAGATCAAAAATATTTATGAAATTTGGCAATACGACGTAACGCAATATAATTCTTAAACTAAGGAGGGTGGTCACTTCACAGAATGCATAAACACTTTCTTAAAAATTAAGCAAGAAGTTAGTGGTTGGCCTTCCGATTGCGTTGATGAGGAATCTAAAATACGATACATAGAGGAATATGAGCGAGCGGAAGGTGTTAAATTAAAGTCGGAAAAAATTTGTGTCAATCCAGGTCTCCGAGCTGTTTCAAAATTATGTTTAAATTCTTTTTGGGGTAAATTTGGTCAGCGTGAAAATCTTCCTAAAGTTGAAATTGTGACAACACGTAGCAGATTGATACAGTTACTATCCAGTAATGAAGTTAACGTTACAAGTATACTACCTGTTAATGACGACGTTTTATATGTTGGTTATGTAAGTACAGACGAAAATTTAACACCATCTTCGATAACAAATGTTGTAATAGCCGCATACACAACAGCTCAAGCGCGTTTAAAATTATATGAATATCTCGAACGTCTTGACAAACGAGTGTTATACTGCGATACAGATTCCTGTATATATGTAAGGGGTATTTCACCAAACGAATATGAACCGCCAACTGGTAAATTGTTGGGTGATTTGACAGATAAATTAACGTGTTATGGTACGGGTAGTTATATCGAATCTTTTGTTTCGGGTGGTCCAAAATTTTATGCTTTTGTAGTACGTAAACCTACCTGACGGTAGTACCGCAGAAATTTGTAAAGCTAAACGTATTACTCTTAATTTCGCAAATAATAAATTGATCAATTACCATTCTGTCAGATCTCTCGTTACAAATGAGCTGGATACCCCTATAATACTTCATTTCAAAGCTATTAAGCGTACAGAATTTCATAACGTTGTAACAAATTTCAAGCATAAAACATGCAAACAGACTTTCGATAAAAGAAGGCGTGAAGGATCTTATGGTTCATTACCGTGTATGGTTATTGTAATTTATAATTATTTATTATATGCTTACAATTTCTTGAAATAAAAAACATCGATACAATAAAAAAGTTTTGTTTTGTTTACTTTTTAAAATATTTTAATACTTAATATTTAGTTAACTATATTATGATGTAAGAAATATTTTAACCAGAAACTTTCGCCAACTTTGGTTAGTCGCTAAGATGGATACGCGTTGGAAACATCCTTGGACTTCTATGATCTGTGGTCCCACAGGCTGTGGTAAAACCTTTTTCGTGAAAAGATTTTTTCGAAACATAGATACTATGAGCGACACCAAGTTTGATCGTATATTGTTTTACTATTCAGAATGGCAGCCAAGTTATACTGAATATGGTGATAATGTCGAATTTTGCGAGGGTCTACCACGAAATGATGATTATGTTAATGATCTACGACCAAAACTTATTGTTATTGACGTTCTTATGCGCGAAGCATCTGATAACGCTGTTGTAGATTTATTTACAAAAGGGAACCACCATAAAAATATTAGTGTTATTTTTATCATACAGAATTTATTTCATCAAGGTCGTGGTATGCGGGATATTTTGTTGAATGCTAATTATATAATTGTGTTTAAAAATCCTAGGGATTTTACGGGAGATATATAACGATGCAGCATCTACTCCTCATGGTTATTTATTACTGGATTTAAAACAATCTACACCGGAAAATTGTCGTTTTCGTACACATATATTTCCGGATGATGAGTATCAATATGTTTATATACCACGTAAAGAGATAAAGAGTAAAAATATAATACGGGAAACACAGTTCCGATAATCTACATCTAATATTTTATACAGAGACTCACTTAATATATTTATACTCAAGAGTTAATTCAAATCTTGTCAGTAGCTAAAACATTTCTTATATTAACAGACAGATAGACAGGCAGATAACAGTATTACCCACGATCACGTAATTTGTTTATAATGGCACCGTCGGCGCATATTTTATTCGGTCAAAAACATGCTGCAATACTACAGGCATTATGTCATCTTAGTAGCGAACAACGAATTGTTATCTTGAAAAAGGCTGATCCGAAACTCGTCAAGTGTATATGTGAGTGTGCTTTAAACATATTACGTGGTAATGTGACTCTTAAACAACCATATAAACAGCGTTTGAAACGTTAGGCGCACATATTACGACGACTAGCCAATAAAAACGATTCTTGGAAGAACAAAAAGCGCTTAATCGTACAACGAGGAGGCTTCTTACCTTTATTACTAGCACCTATATTGGGTACTGTATTATCTCGTCTTATAGGAGGTAGCTAAAGAATAATGGAATACGCAAAAAAAATGGTCTTAATACCAGAAGAAAAAGTCGAGCAATTAACACATGTATTGAATAATAATAATAATAAAACAATTCAAACACCTGGTACTACATTAAGTAGACTAGATGAAGAAATGTGTGAAATTCTCAACTCAAGCAAATTTGCGGACGAAAGAGAAAAATGCAAGGCCTATTTACATATACTACAACGTTATCTATACTTCGTAGAAGAAGCAAAACGTAACACATCACCTATTAAGCCTAGCCTTGATAATAACGATTATAAAACAATACAATCAAAATATTCAGAGGATAAAGAGATGAAAAAAAAGACTGTCTAGATGACTTATTAATTTTGGATAGTGTGCCTTTAAAATTTCGTCAAAAAGCTAAACTTTTATTAAACCATATATCATTCTAACGCTTCTGATCGACTAAGTTGGGATAAATATGGAGTTGTCACTATTAACGGTTTGAAAATAGATGAATCTAATATTATCGATCTTATAAATGACGCTATGCGTTCTAGAAAAATGGAAGACCTGTCGGAAGACATCATTTTGCATCACTCCTGCATAATGTAAAGATACCCCGTGAATTTATAGGAAACCAAAATTTTTGGTCAAATGATTTGAGCACCGACAGTCATACGCTTCAAATACCTAACATTGTACCGTTGGTGGAAGAGTACGTCAGACATCTGACTCGAGTGAGTTTTTCACGGATGATACCGACGTCTACGAGCGTTATACTAATAAGAATAATTGGGAGAGTTTAACCCCTTTAAATAAAAAAAGAAAAAAATAAAACTAAAGTATGAAGAGATTGAAAAAAATCTATTACAACCCTTCTAATGAGGCCTCTTTTTCTGGAGCGCCGAAATTATTACGCGAAACAAATAAAACAATTTCGAAAGACAAAACAATTGCATGGTTGGAGAATCAAGATGCATATACGTTACACCGGCCTTTACGACGTCGATACCCGCAACGTTTTTACAATTTATATAATATTGATGATTTGTGGGAGGCAGATATCGTAGATCTACGGGCAATTAAAAATTATAATAATAATTATGCATATTTACTGGTCGTTATTGCCGCTTTAAGTAAATTTGTTTGGGTTGAAAAACTGCGGGATAAAATAAGTGTTGGTATTGCAAAAGGCTTAGCACATATACTATCACGCAGTAATGGTAGACGTCCTATTGTTCTACAGACTGATCGAGGTAAAGAATTTGTAGGGGCAGTCACACAGATTTACTTGAAAAATGCGAAAATTGGTTTTCGAGTAGCTTGTAATCCAGATGTGAAAGCAGCAGTTGTCGAACGATTTAACAGAACGTTAAAAGAACGTATATGGAGATATTTTACCTACACAAAAAATAAACGATATATTGATGTACTGCAAAATATTGTTAATGCGTATAATCGCTCATACCACAGCGCTATTAAAATGGCCCCCCAAGATGTAACATTGAATAATGTTCGAATTGCTCGAGCAAATCTCTTGCATAAATATGCTTGTAAACGTACCCGTATTCCTAAATACAAGGTCGGTGATCTTGTGCGAATCAGTAGTAGCAAAGCTGCGAAAGGTTATGAAGGTGGCTGGAGTAAAGAAATATTTCTTATAATACGTATATCCATACAACCACAGCCACCGGTCTACTTTTTACGTGACCTTCAAGGTGAAGACATCGATGGCGTCTTTTACGATGAAGAATTGACCAGAGTTCAACAAGATTATGCAAAGACAGATCTTAGAATTGAAAGAATAATTCGCCGTAAAGGTCGAGGCCATACAAGACGTATCTTCGTTAGCTGGCGTGGTTTTCCAGAAAGTTTTAATAGGTGGATAAAGCCTAACGATGTAAAAAATAAAAAATGAGGGATAATTTTTATCTAGTTTTGCCTAGCAACAGCAGTATCTCATATTTCCGGATAACACAACGACACATTTTATTACACGATTACCACAACAATTGCGTTTACAAGGTGAATGGGGTGTTTCTTTAACTGATATTCAAATACCTATGACATTTCTTCATCTTCCTGAAGATGAAAAAACAATAGTAAGAAGAAACTATATCATCGAACCACAGATGCTTGATACATTGAGGGGTGTAGAAGAAAAGCTAAATATCCCAGTGAACACAGTAATATAGTAGCAGTGTAACAGCAATGTAACCGAATATAACAGGTTATGTTACTCTGAAATTACACGTAACTTACATGTAAGTTACAATTTCCGACTCAGCAATATAACATGTTATAATTACATGTTATCTAACCGTCACACAACAGTTACAAAGAAAAATAAAATAAAATAAAAAATTCATTTTTTTAAAATTATTTTTATCAACAGCACATACTACATTTAGAATAAATTTTTATTAATTAATTAAATTTAAATTATGTTATTTTTTATTTTATTCTTACTTGCCGCTGCTAGGTTTGAACCCGGGACCTTAGGATGACGAACCTTGTACTCTACCTGCTACGCCAATTTGACTCATCGATATGGGTACTTGTTATTGTCTACATATACCTATATGTTATAAACTGACACAACTATATTATTTTTTATAAAAGCAATTAAATTTTGCAAAACATTAAAAATAAATAGCATTAATTTATTTACTTATTAATTTCATTGTTAAATTTATCTTTTTCCATAACCTTAATAATTTGATGGAAATTGCGATTTATTTAGCACTAATCTTTGAAGCGTTCAAATGATTAATTAGATGGTTAACTATATAGATCGTAATTCTAAGAAAAATTGAATAGTATACATTTATTATTCTGTTTTTTTTCAGCATATGATGAATTTATATTTTGTGCATTTTTTGTGCGCAGTAATTGTAGACAAACCGTTATTTTTGAAAACATCTTTATAATAATTTTTTTTATTATCAAATAGATCTGTCATTCAGGATGTTATAATGTTGTCTGATTTCTAAGTCAACTACGACGCATCGTTCCGTAATAACATTGATACGAACGTGTTGTTACAATTATACAATTTTTGTTGAATAACTGTAACGCCAAAACGATGTATAACAGCTATATCACTTGCGTATAACAAATATTACGTAACAGGTTATTTCCATGTCATATAGCACCTACATATCACAAGAATAACAATGTTAAATTACATGTAACTTCCATGTTATATTGCCGCTATAAAATTTGTTCACTGGAATATTTGTAGAACACCACATTGTACCACGGGGTTTCTATTAGACAATTGATGATTTTATTAAAACAGTGAATGGAACATCGTTGAGCGAGCATTTAATTTTTACATTACATTAGATAGAAACGGTTATATTACAGCACAACGTTCCTGTAAACATTGCCGAGAATATAAGCATACTATCCAATTATCGCCAACATTGACACAAATATTTGGATATGATTTGGATATGAAAAAAAGAGGGTATCATATTTTGTATGGTAATGATGAAAAACCTTAGGTAGCATCTAGACCAGCTAATTTAATCAGAGCATTACCTACGACGTTGTTTGTATATACAGATATATGTGAATCTTACAGGTGATGTGCAAACACCATTACTCCATACCGTATCTTTAGATATAGAATTGTACGTTTATGGTTCGGTCAAATATAAAAGTTTTGCAACGTCCAAATATATACCACTACTCCATACTTTTTTGCAAGCAATTGAGATTGATATAAGAAATGAATTTGGACAGCCTATACCATTTTAATACGGTACATTGACTGTAACACTGCACTTTAAAAAATTAGATTAGATTAAATAAACATTAAAAAGAAAAAAATGACATATTACGATAAGTATTTTGATATTCAATATGGTGGTGGTGGTAGACAGAGCGGTATTGAGCGCATATATGTAGGGTCAGCGAATCAACGAGGGCATGGAATTGGTAGTTTTCTCGGAGGACTTTTTTGTCGTGTTTTACCTCTTTTGTCAAAAAGTGCAAAGGCTATAGGTAAAGAAGTTGTTCGTTCTGGGATGAGTGTAGCTCATGATGTAATACAAAGAGATATACCGTTTAAAGAAGCATTTAATACCCGTATAAAAGATTCAGCTGAGAAGTTAAAACGGAAAGCCGAAGAGAAAATCAATATTCTTATAGAGGGATCGGGGTATAAAACATCAAATATAGGACATTTAATTAATGCTCGTGACAACGGTCATATCGTGAAACAACAAAAGAAAAAAAAGGCGACTCACCATAACAGAACAAACACGTTGAAGAAGAAGAAGAAAACAAAGAAGAAAAAGAGCTACACACGGAACAATCAAACTGTTGTTGATATTTTTCAATAATATATTTGACGCTAAATAACAACGAACATGGCCTTTTTACATGCTTATTTATGTGAATGTCTCAAATCAGAATTGGAATTATTCACCGTACTACCCACACAGGCAACAACTGAAAACTCACAATGGATACACTATAAACCGATATCATCGTTAACTGATGATTCACCTATAGAATTTGTTGTACCGGGACAAGGAGAAGAATACGTTGACTTACCACATACAATGTTGCATATGTGCGTTCAAATAAGGCCTACTGTTTACAAAAAAAAACAGAAGTTGTTACAGAAGCTTCAAAATCTTCAGATGTAACTGATAATCTCGTAGGGCCTGTAAATAACCTTATGTACTCGTTATTTAATTAAGTGGATATTTTTTTAATCAAAAACTTGTATCACCCCCAAACAACGCTTATGCTTACCGAGCTTATATAGAAACATTGCTTAATTATGGTCCTGCTGCAAAAAACTCTCATTTAACGAGTGTATTGTGGTATGAAGATACAAGTGGTGCAATGACCGAATTCGATTTAAATCAAGGTTTTGTAAAACGACATTCATTAACAAGTAATAACAAGAAACTTGATCTTATGGGCCATCTACATTGTGTTGTTTTCAATCAAGAAAGATTTCTGATAAACGGCGTAGAAATGCGTTTACGAATAGTACGCTCGAGAGATAGTTTCTGTCTTATGGATAAAACTGAACAAAATTTCGAGGTTCATATACTTGATGCTACTCTACTTGTTAGACGTTTAAAAATTTCACCGGGTATATTATTAGCACATGCTAAAGCTCTTTCGAAAACCACCGCGAAGTATCCTCTTACGCGTGTTGAAGTGAAATCTATATCTATACATAGCGGTATATACGGTGAAACACTCGACAATGTAATATTAGGTCAAATACCAAAACGTTTAATAATTGGCTTTGTTGATAATAAAGCATTCAACGAAAATCGTAAACTTAATCCTTTTAATTTTCATCATTACAAAATTAATTACTTATCTCTTTATGTAGACGGTAAACAAATACCTAGTAAACCGTTACAAACCAGATTTTACGAAAGAAAATTTATATATGGATGCCTATCATACGCTTTTTTCTGGAACAGGTATACATTTTTTAAACGAAGGCAATTCTATTTCTTGTGAGTGTTATCCAAACGGTTATTTTTTTTTTACATTTGATCTTACACCAGATCTTTCAGCAAATGACAATACACATTGGAATTTAATGAAACACGGCAATGTTAGAATTGAAGTGCGTTTCGAAGAAGCGTTAGAACATACGATAAATTGTATTATTTATGCTGAATATGATAATATTTTGGAAATTGACGCCTCAAGACAAGTAATTGTGGATTATGATGGAAAAGTGTGCATGAGAGAGAGAGGGAGAGAGGGAGAGAGGGGGAGAGGGGAGAGAGGAAAGAGAGGGAGAGAGGAGAGAGGGAGAGAGTGAGAGAGGAAGAGAGGGAGAGAGGGAGAGAGGTAGAGAGGTGAGAGAGAGAGAAGAGGAAGAGAGGGAGAGAGGGAGAGAGGGAGAGAGGGAGAGGAGGGAGATATGGATAGAGTGAGAGAGGGCGAGAGTTTGTATATATATGTATAGAGCGTTCAGATGATGAGATAGGGAAGGAAGTTTGAGCCTGCTCTCTTTATCTCTCGTGCTCTCTTTCTTCTCTTCTCTGTTTCTCTCTTTCTCTCGTTCTTTCTCGTGTCCTATACTCTTTCTCTTCTCTTTCTCTCTCTTGTACTTTATTGCCTTTCTCTCTTTCTCCTCTGTTCCGCTTTCCTCTCTATCTCTTCTCTCCTCTCTTTCACTCTTTCTCTCGTTCTCTCTCTCTCTGCTTCGTCTCGCTCTCCTCTGCTCTCTCTTCTCTCTCTCTCTCTCTCCTCTCTCTCTCTCTCTCGCGCTCTCTCTCTCGTCTCTCTCTCTCATCTCTCTTCGATTATATTGTGTTACAAAACATTTCCCTGCACCTTGCGTTACTATTTGGTTCAAAACAAGCACTACAGGAACAGGCACAGCAGTAAAGATCTTATATATTGCATCGTCAGTCTTCGTTAGTTCTTGGTCATATACACTACTACTACTACTACTACAGCTATTAGTAATTCTCTTTTCCTGCTGTTATAATTATAAAATATGGACATCGTTATCGATATACAAGGCTTCAAGGATACTGAAGAATCTTTTTTTCCAAAAGAAGTTGCTGTTGTCTCTGTAAACACCGCCCATTGCGCTCATTGGATCATTGCACAGCCGTATTCTTTTACTGAACTGTCTGCCCGTTCAAAATCTCAAAACAGTGGCTCAGTAAAAATTTCCATGGTATTGAGTGGTTTGAAGGAGACACACCGTATAAAAACTTATGTCGACATTTGAGAGCTGTTACACACCTTACCAACCAAATATTCACTAGAAGCGCTGATAAATCAGCATTTATCCAACGTATTACTAGCAGAAACATTATAAATGTAGAAGAAGAGCAAGAATGTCCATCATTTCACCGTTTACCACAGTTAGAGCAAACTTGTTTCATTCCTAACATAAAAAGTAAGACAAATAATAGGGAATATACACGTGCTTTAAATAATGCGTTACGTATCAGAAAATGGCTTAAAGATTATGGTCTTTTGGATTCTACATCATCGTCACCATTATCGCCACCAGCCCCATCATCTTCTATGACATGGTATAATCGTGATAAGCATCAAAATACTAAAGAAGAAGAAGAAGAAGCAGTAAAAGAAGAAGAAAATAATTCTCCACATAACTTTTGGTGGTTATGAATAGTTTGCAACTGCAAGCAGCTTTACAAAATATTCCTTGTGACACCGCCGGTGTTTACGCGGCGGATGAAATACATACCAACTGTTTGGAGTAAACCTGCAGGAATTATTGCTAATACCGATGATCACACAAAACCCGGAACACACTGGGTCGCTATGTACGTCGGAAGAGACGGCGTCGGCCATTATTTCGACAGCTACGGATTACCACCCGTCATCCCTCAGCATCTCAAACGGCTTAGAAGAAACTGCAAAATCTTATTCTACAACCCTCAACAATTTCAAAGTAATACCTCTGACGTGTGTGGACAATTTTATGTTATGTTTGTGCATCTTATGTGTACTGGTTTTAGTATGCATCGATTTCGTGATATCTTTTCGAACGATTTATCACGAAATGATAATATAGTTCGCAATTATTATAACACGTATATGACACACCTTATATTTCAACAACCTTATATTTCAAACCAACAACCTTATATTTCAAATAAAAATCAATTTATAGGTCGTGGTATGTCTCATTCAGGTTGTGCGTCACGAACACAAAGTTGTTATTCGCGAAAATAATATATCTTATATTAACCACAACTATGTAACCAATAAATATTTAAGATACTATTTTGTATTACTACTGCAACAGAAAAAAATGTATGTCGTAAAATGTAACATGTAATCAATAAATAAATAAATTATTTGATTATTTAAAAAACAAAAAATGCTTTATTTCTTAAAAACCTTTCTTTAAGCTTTATGTTAAGGATGTGCTTATTGTTATTAGAATAAATAAATAAGTATTTATCAAAAATTTGTACCAATAAAGTATTTAAAAAGGGAAGAGAGAAAGAGAGAGAGAGAGAAAGAGAGAGAGAGAGAGAGAGAGAGAGAGAGAGAGAGAGAGAGATTTCATAAATGTAGCATTTGTACCACTATAAAGCGAGAGAGAGAGAGAGAGAGAGAGAGAGAGAGAGAGAGAGAGAGAGAGATTTCATAAATGTAGCAGATTTCATAAATGTAGCATTTGTACCACTATGGGTAGCCGCCTGTGACACTGGAGCCGTTGTAGAAAGGTGGGGGACGGCGCCAGTGACGTCACAGGCGGCTCCCCATAGTGGTACATACCTACTTACCTTGTCTGATAGACAAATCTTTGTAAGACCTATAGCGGTAAAATTTTTTTCGGTAATCGAGTTCTGGTAGCCGCCTGAAGAATTCTATCGATGATTATTAGCACTCAAAGCTGTAAACTGCGTAATAAAAAATTTTTTTAGTTGAAGATACAAATTCGAAAATTTTCTAAGTCCCGTCAAAATGGAAATATTTCTCGATAACCGACAGTTCCATTGAAAATTTTGGTAGTCTTTCAAAGAATTTTATCGATAATTATTAGCATTAGAAGCATTTGTCAATTTTTAATAACAAGGAGTCAACTTCACGCATTCTCCGTCACTGACTTTCTCTTGTACCTCCGCGCTTATAGACTTATTACAATGATGAATTAAGGCGAAACTATTTACCGTATTGAAAAATAGTATTAGACATTTCTTCTTAGATTTTCATTCTCTATTGCATGGTGCTAAGCAAATCCGATGCTTTTGTAACACCCTGTGTATATATATATATATATATATATATATATATATATACCCAGCTAGCCAGGCCTGTTAAAATCACATATCGTGAAAGCTTTACAGCAAGGATTGTTTCAATTCTGACAACAATTTTATGACAAGTAATTGTCTGTTGCTTTGTTTTCTAAAAGTTTCGAGCAAATTTACGGCAAAAGTTTTCATCACACGATGCTGCAAATAACAGAGAAAGACTTGTACATAAATATTACGTATAGAAATTACAAGATTTGTTCCGACACGATAAAATGCAAAATTTAAGCAAATAACAGAGCAAACCTTGCTACACGACATGACAATAAATTTATGACAGAAACAGGAAATCTTGTTAAGCACAGAATAACGGCAAATTAGTAGCAAGAACAAAATAAAACTTGCCGAGCATACTTTTGCAACAAAATTGCGACAAGGTGTGTCCGTAAACAGCTTAGTTTTTGTTGGCAAGGCTTGTCGCAAATAGTATGACGCACATTTTATACAAATAACAGGGTTGCATTATCGGGTTTTAAACTTTATTTCTGACTTTACTATCTATCTCGAGATGGCGCATTTCTTGTGAAAAAGATTTACCTACTGGATTAATAAAAGGGGCTCGTCGAGAACAAAGAACCAAGTACGATTGCACCATTCACATTTAATATTGGACTAATCAGTCTAATATTTCAGTCTAATAATCATTTTTGTTGATCTAAATTTCGACAATATTTGTCCTATTTTTGCCACAAATTTGCTATCATATTGTGCATAGCAAGGTTTGCCTTGTTTTTGCCACAAATTTGCTATCATGCTATGTACAGCAAGGTTTACTCTATTCTTGCCACAAATTTGCTATCATATTGTGTACAGCAAGGTTTGCCTTGTTCTTGCTGCAAATTTGTTGTTATACTTTACTAGTAAATTTTACCCTGTTATTTGCATAAAATATGCGTCATACTATTTACAACAAGCCTTGCCAACAAAAGCTAAGCTTAATGCGGACACACCTTGTCGTAATTTTGTTGCAAAGGTTTGCTCGAGTTTGCGGCAAACTTCGCGCAAAGTTTGCGTTATTTTGCTAGTTGGGTATATATTGTGACGTGACAGCCGCAGGCTGCTGTCCGTCACAAGGGCCTTAGTGGCCCTTACGCGTTAACATCACGCGGGTCCTGTGTCCTCCCGCTCGGGGACGGATGCAAAAGCGTGTTGTCTCGTGTTTTTGTGTATGTGACGTTCCATGTACTAATCGTTAAGATTTTTGCGAGCGCTGCATCGCGAGTGCGGCGGAAATCGGTGGCCACAGCGATCGATCTTGTAATTTTTTGGCGTCTCGTCTCGATGGAGAACATTCCTGGAGGTCACCATGTGAGCGGACACCAAGGGAATAACGGAGACCCTTTTCGAGCGGGGGTCTGCAGGTAATACCGCCCTTATCTTGCCTACAATTCGTGTCGTTCGAGAATTCCGATACTGCCGCCAAATCACGCTTTCAGGATCCAGCGAAGGCGCGCGAGGCCGATGTTCCGACGGGCTGTGGACGTTGTATTGTCTTGTGCAATCCAGATCCCGAGCTGAGATACCATGTAAGAGGACGCAGGAGCTGGAAACCTCCCGATCCGGACGAGGCCGAGACGAAGGAGCCGGCTTGGTGAGACGAGCGTCGTAAATTGTAAAGCCACCGATTTCGCGATTGGGCGACTCACGAAGGAGTTACGGATTTATTACGATCTTGTGGTCATTAGATTAGAGTCGCGAGTTTATTAGTGTATCGTTGCTTCGCCCGATCGCGCCCGCCCGCGTGAGTTCGTTCCGTGCTGTTCGTTTCGTGTTCAGGGGGTCTATTATGGTTCTTAGGTGAGTTCACTGACTTTTTACATTTCCAGCACTCTCTCCACTGATTGGTGTATACTTTTAGAACTAACAATATACACCAATCACTGTAGCTCACTTTTCACATTTTTACAGTAGGTGATCTCACCTAAGAACTGTAATAGACCCCCTGATTATGTTGCGTGAGCGTCCCGATCCGCAGCCGAGTCAATTGTGATTTCGTCCTACAGTTGTGTCGCGAGTTATTAAGCGCGCTGTGAATTGTCGCGCATGTATGATTTATTGTTAGAAGAATTTGGTTTAATCTATTGCATCGATATTGCGAATCGTTGTTAATTGCGCTCTCGTCTGATTTCATATTCTTGTCTTGTACTACTTCATTGGCGAGCTCAGAATAATTATCGCGCATATTATTCGCGGATCTTGTAACGTGCGGAGGAGCACAAACCCGCCGCGTGTCGCGTGGACTCGGAGCTACTGTTCGTCCCGATCGCCCTTGGCGACACTGTTATTCCATCGGGAGTTTGGCGTCCACTAACGGCGCCGGATAAAAAACGTAGACCCGTCGGAGAATTCCCGCGTACGTCAAATCATCCGTTCATTGATTATCCCGTATTCGCGACATGTAATGTCAAGCGATCGTCAGCTTGTAACGCGCGCAGGTCACCATTGCCGCCCCATAGAGCCGTCTAATCCTGTATTACTTACTGTTAAATATATTTGTTAATTTTATTGTTAAATTTATGTTGCTTCAATAATTTTCTCGCCTTTTCGATTCCATCCACCCGCGCCGAACCTCCCCCTCTGCCATTTTAGGGCTGAGCAGCTGGATATCGGAGCCGCTAACGCCCCAGTTGCCTAACGAGTGCCCGTCTTTTCTGCGATCTTATTAACGTAACGACAATTTATGATTTGGTGTAAACAGAGTGGTACGCTTAACGTACCTGGCGCCCAATCGAATATTTTTGGTGTCGGAAGCCTTACGAGAATGGTCGCCCCGACACCCGGGCGGCTGAGGGCCGCGACCAGGGACGAAGCGAAGTTGGTCGTCGCTCGCGACGATTACAATATATATATGTATATATATATTGTACATATATTGTATACATGGGAAAAAGAATATTATAATATAAAATAAACCCAACAGGTTTCCAAAAGTTAACAACACTTCTTTTATATTCGATTGGGGTTTCATCATTTACACATATCATTTCCTTTACTTAATATGTTTTTTCGTCTTCATTTCCTTTTTCCTTTACCAAATCTGCTTTTGTAGGCCTATTCTCTAACTCTTAACGACAATGTCGATATCGTTATATTGTCGTTGCGCAGCTTTTTTACCATATAAAATATCTGCGTAACGATACCCCTAGCTAGTAATATTGTCGTTAAAAAGTTAGAGAATAGGCCTACAGGCTTCCGGTATATAGTTTTTGACCGTCTGCCATTCACATTGAACTTTCGTATTTTGATTCATAATAGTACATATATTCATGTCTGTTATCTAGCGATTGATAACGGGCATAATAATGCAAATATATCGAGAGGTTTTTAATTATTTTTGAAAAATAGTTTGTCGAAACATAACTCCAGTATATACCGTTGAATTCATAAAAAAAATAACCTTTTATTTGGTGATAAAAAAATTTTAAAATTTCAAAAAAATTTATTGAATAGTGGGGGTATTTTGAAAAATCAAAGCATCAAAAAAAAATTTTTTGTTACTGTTTTGTAATACTTTTAAAGCCCTTCAACTTTTATTTTAACAATTTTTTTTTTATCTTGTTTAGTTCCGGAGATATTCGGAGACTTTAGCTTTGAACATCAGTTTATACACATAAGTAGTATATAACATAAATATTAATTATAGGCTTAAATGAAAATAAACTAATAAAATTAAGATAATGTAATGTCAGAAGAGAAATTTAAAGTATTATTGTAAATAAGTTACACAAATATACATAAAAAACTTTTATCGTCAAACGCAAATAATTAAAAATACGTATTTAGATGTTTAAAATTAAAATATATTTAATAAAAAAACATTTTAATAAAACAACATTTTAACATAAAATTTTTAATAGAGTATAAAATATATAATAAATAATAATAGTTGAACATTATTCTTCAACATAACCTAACAAAAACTATTATTTTTCAATATTTATTGTAAAATAATAGTTCTTGTCAACCCCAAACAGCACAATGATGTACTGAGAATGTTCGAAGAATATCACAAAAGTATATTACTGATATTCTTAGAATATTTGAGATACGTACTGTGATATTCTCAATATATACTGAGTATAACCTAATATTCGCCTTTTACGTTTACTCAGTCTATACTCAAAATATTTTGCAGTATGTAGTGAGAATATCACGCAGAATATACTGAAAATATCACGGTGTATGTACTGATAATATCCCGCAGTATGTATTGAGAATATTATGGTGTATGTACTGAAAATATTGTACAGTATGCACACATTACTCATATTTATACTCTGAGAAAAGTTGTTTTGACAAAATTTTTTAACTTAATTAAATTTCTTTAATTTAATTATTTATGTATTTCAGTCACTGTTCAAGAATCATTTTACTATCTACTACTTTCGTCGCCGATCAGATGGCAGCATCTGCCGGACACGGTCGGGCGAGACTAACCGAGATTGGCGCGCATCGCGCAAGCGCATGCCCATCTCAGCTGGCGACGGCGCTGCTTCACGTTCGTTTCCGGCTAGAGTTCTCTATGGCTACCGTGCGAATCGTACGCGTGAAATAGTGTGCATTAGTGTTTCATTAGTTCTTCTTATCTCGTGGACATTCCGAGCGCTCTCAATTGTACTCAGATTAAGGATCAACTCATTTGTCAGACGCATTCAAGAATTTCTATTCACCGCGTGCTGCGCCACGCGGTCTGCACGGCTCAAGGGCATCATCATGAGTGGCCTTCACTTGGACACAGTACAATTGGACACAGTGCAAATGGACACGGTGCAAATGGACACGGTGCAAATGGACACAAAGTAATGTACACGTTTTAAATGGACACGGTTCATTTCGACACAGGAATTTTAGACACAGTAATTTTGTACACAGGAAAAATATATTTTGGACAAATTACAATTTGGACATAATAAAAATGTACACCGTGCAATTGGACACGTAAAATTTGTACATCGCAAAGTTGTATACCGCAAATTGTACACCGCAAACTTGTACACCACAAAGTTTTGCGTGAAAAGTCGCAAACCCATGTGGTGTAGAGAATGGTTTGCGCGCGCGCGCGCGCGCGGGGTTCAAGGTAGGCCTTCGGCCCCCCTTCCGCACCCACCCCGTCGAAGTCGCCAACCCATGTTGTACATTGCAAACAAAGTAAAGTTTATATGTATTAACAGATTTCCAATACAATATACAAAAGTCCAACCCTCCCCCCTCTGCAAACGCAGACAATACGCATTTTTCAATTAAACTTGCGCCGTTCAATCACGGTGACAGGTGACATCCGTAATATTATCTCGGAAAAACACATAGACATCCTATTATTACAACAGCCATACACTAAAAATCAAGGTAAAAACTATACCCACTGTAATTTAGGCATTGGGACGAAAATAGCAGCCATTTGCACACAAAGTCCTTGCACACATCCAATGGTCGCAATAAGTAATCCCAAAATACAACTTCTATTCATCCCACAACTTAGTACAACGCACTGCGCTTGCACAGAAAATAAAACCAATGCATCGTTCTATGTAGCTTCATGCTACTTCCAATACAGGGACGAAGTTGGCAAACATCTCGCATACCTCGAAAAGGTGCTACAATCTCTGAGAGGCCACAAAATCCTGCTGGCGATAGATACCAATGCCTATTCTTTATCCTGGGGATCCCTAGAGACAGATGATAGAGGTGTAGAAGTAGAGTCGATTATAAGGGCACATAACGTGATGATAGCGAATGATATTAGTCAGGGACTAACGTTTAAAACGGTAAACGGTTCTTCATATATAGATGTAACATTAGCAACGCCATCAATGTTCCCGACCATTGGGGCTTGGAACATAAGGCAAGAATGGTGCGCTAACGATCATCAGGCAATAGCGATCGACATTAATCTAGGACCGCCCATAGGATGCGAACAGCGCAAACAGATTAATAGGTTTAACCCACGTAAGACCGACTGGGAACTATTCTCAGAACGCCTAACAGAGTTAGCGCAAGAACTAGAAGTAATAGAGCTAAACTTAACAATTAGGGTAGAGAAAATGGTCAAAACGCTGTCAACGATTATCACTGAAGCGTGCGAAAGGTCCATGCCTAAGAAACAACTGTATAGGAAATCAAATCCGTGGTCGGATTAACTAACCAGGAAGAAAAAGAAGTCTGCAGACAAAGAAAAAAGCTTCAGCGAAAAAAGTGTAAGGACAAACAAGCCCTGCTGACATACCGAGCACTAATACGAGAACATAACAAAGAGATTAAGAAATCCAAAAGAAACAGCTGGTAAAACTTCGTAACAACACTAGGAAACAAAGAACCTTGGTGGTTTATATATCGCCAGCAAACGGACAAACTGGAAATGGAGAAAGTCCTTAGCTCACTAAAGAAAGGAGAAAACTATACAATGACAACTGAGGAAACGGCAAAACATCTGCTTGATACACATATCCCAGAGGATATAATAAGTGAAGATACTCCTGAGCAGAGCCTAATTAAAGAAAGAGCAAACACACCGCCAACGGCCAATACTCCAAACTTAATGGAGAAAGAAGTGGCTATAGCAGCCAAAACATTTAAGAATGACAAAGCTGGCCCAGATCTGATCAAAACCAGAGTGATTAAAATGGTAGTCAAGCTAATCCCCAAGCAACTTACGAGTTGTTAAACGGCTGCCTACAGTGGGATGTTTTCCCAGCAACATGGAAAGTCTCAGAGATAGTCTCAGAGCTCTTCTCAAGAGCGAAGACAAAGATGCTTCAGACCCAAGATCTTACAGACCAATTTGCCTTCTATCCACAATAGGAAAATTATTCAAGAAACTTATAAAGCAACGCCTCATGGAAACATCCTTAGCCACTAATATATTAGACCGACAATTCGGCTTCATGTCGGGAAGATTAACAGACGACGCGATAGTTGAACTACGAAAAGTAGTTGCCACCTCTGGGGAGATACACTGTAGCATTATTGTACGACATCACAGGAGTCTTGGACAACGTATGGTGGCCCCTGGTTCTCGCGGGCCTAAAAGAATACGGCTGCCCCGCGAACCTGTACACAGTGTTCCAAGACTGCTTTAACAATAGGGAAATAGGGATAAAAATGCAAAATACACGTATCACTAGGCGGGTTACAAGGGGGTGCCCACAAGGCTCCGTACTTGGCCCGCTCTGTTGGAACATAATGTTCAACAAACTACTAAACATACTTAGGTCGGTATTCATAGTCGGATCTTATATTTAAGATCATCTTAAGTACTGTCTTAAGATGCCATCAGCCAATCACAGAGCCGTATTAGCATCTTAAGACATTGCTTGAGACGATTTTTAAATAAGATTTGACTATGAATACCGGCCTAAGTTTATCGTAGTCAACCATGCTAGTGGTGCTAGGCTGTATGTTTGGTTGTATGTTTGGTATAAGAAAACTGAGATAAGTACTCTAAATGTAAAATTGCTAAGATTTTTATTATAAATTTGCATTTATTGTCAAATTTATAATAAAATTGTCGTTATACTCCATATTGTTTCCGGTAAATTATTGTCGCCAGCGCCACCATTTGGTACTACATTTTTGACAGATTTTCGCCTCACTTTTGGAGGCGAAATCAGGCTTAGTTCGGTCTCCTGGTTCTAGTCTTCATAGCCCTACTAATTCAATTAACTATTCTCCCGGATTGGTCGAGCCGATGCCTACGACGCGCGGCTACTTTGAATGGATAAGCACTGCATGCTGCACCGCGTTTTTGTTTTACCAGCATCAAATTGATAAAACTTATTTCTTGTGCGATAACTGCTATCTTCAAGCTCCCCCCGAGACCCATCTGCTTTACACATACAAGCTGCACCATTACATACATATCGGGTTCGGTGATTACCAAGAATACTGCGCAGTTTGTAATGTATTATTAGCCATTCGCAGTATCTTACGCGAGTGTCGCGCCTGTATCAGTATATTTGAGGAATTCTTGCGTTACCTTGAACGGAGCGACGACCTTCCAACTGATTTGGTCGAAGTCACTATCGTCGCGATCTCAGAAGATCCGGTGTGTTAATTTTGTAAAGTTGTCCAATTTCATGAGTCATAACCACATCAGAGTGCAGGGCAATAGCCGCAATTTCATAATTGGTCGCGTGCTCGTCCTGCACGTAACATTAGTAATAGCACAGGGAACAACTTCGTCGCATACGCGAACGGGAGTGGTTTACTTGGACACAATACAATTGGACACAATTCAAAAGGACACGGTGCAAATAAACACAAAAAAATGTACACATTTCAAATGGACACGGTTCATTTCGATACAGGAATTTTGGATACAATAATTTTATACAGGAAAAATAAATTCTGGACAAATTACAATTTGGACACGATAAAAATGTACGCCGTGCAATTGGACACGTTAAATTTGTACACCGCAAAGTTGTATACCGCAAATTTATACACCGCAAAATTGTACATCGCAAACTTGTACACCGCAAAGTTGTACACCGCAAAGTTGTACACCGTGTATATTGTAATGGAAATCTGCTAATATGTATATATAAACTTTACTTTGTTTGCAATGTACAACATGGGTTAGCGACTTCGACTTGGTGGGTGCGGGAGGGGGGTCAAAGGCCCCCATCCTCGTGTGTGTGTGTGTGTGTGTGTGTGTGTGTGTGTGTGTGTGTGTGTGTGTGTGTGTGTGTGTTTGTGCGCGCGCGCAAACCATTTTCTGCACCACATGGGTTTTTGACTTTTCACGCAAAACTTTGTGGTGTAGAACTTTGTGGTGTAGAACTTTGCGGTGTAGAACTTTGCGGTGTACAACTTTGCGGTGTACAAGTTTGGGAGAGGTTCAATGACGCACAGTACAACTGGACACATTGCAATTGCCCACCGTGCTATTAGACACGAAACATTGCGCACCGTTCAATTGCGCACAGTTCGTTTGGATACAGTTCGATTGGACACCATTGTTTTTGGACGCAACGCATATTATTAACTTATTTAAATAAATAAACGTCCCAGGTAGTCGTCTAATTGACGAGTGAGTCCCAGATGCGCACAGTAACAAACGGACACCACCAATCAAATTCTATAAATTCATCCTAATCCTAACCAACCCAGCAATCTGATTGGTGGTGTCTGTTTGTTACTGTGCGCATCTGGAACACTCCCTAATTGACGGCATTTTTTGGTTATTTTATGACGAACCAGACGTCATAATGTCGAGATAAAATGACGTCTAAATGTCGTAAAACTGACGTACATTTGTCTTATCTTAACGACATCATATATTGACGCCAAAAATACGTCATTATTTTCATATTATTGACGTCATTTTCAAGAAGCTAGTATCGTACATTTGACGGTATTTTATTGTTATTTTTATGACAAAACATAAGTTTTTAGATTACATCTAATAAAGACGACATTTTAACGTCATTTTTATGACTATCCCAAATAGTAAAAGTCGTTATTTTGACGTTTTTGAGATAATCTTTCGGGTACATGTCCTATATATGCAGTACTTGCATTATGAAAATATCGAAATAACATAATTATAATGTAAAAAAACAATTTCCGTTGTTTCTCAAAAATTAAGCATCATGACCCACCACACCATAGTCACATTTGGAATTGCTTAACTTCCGCGATCACCCATCCAACTCTGAACCGCCGTCGACGTTACTTGACTTCGAAAATCGTACGCTACCCAGTGAACACATTTTATAGCGGCAATATAACATGGAAGTTACATGTAATTTAACATTGTTATTCTTGTGATATGTAGGTGCTATATGACATGGAAATAACCTGGTACGTAATATTTGTTATACGCAAGTGATATAGCTGTTATATATCGTTTTGGCGTTACAGCTATTCAACAAAAATTGTATAATCGTAACATAACACGTTCGTTTCAATGTTATTACAAAACGATGCGTCGTAGTTGACTCAGAAATCAGACAACATTATAACATTCTGAATGACAGATCTATTTGATAATAAAAAAAATTATTATAAAGATAATTTTTTCAAAAATAATGGTTTGTCTACAATTACTGCAAACAAAAAATGCACAAAATCTAAATTCATCATGTGCTGAACAAAAACAGAATAATAAATGTATACTATTCAATTTTTCTTAGAATTATGATCTATATAGTTAACCATCTAATTAATCATTTGAACGCTTCAAAGATTAGTGCTAAATAGATCGCAATTTCCATCAAATTATTAAGGTTATGGAAAAAGATAAATTTAACAATGAAATTAATAAGTAAATAAATTAATGCTATTTATTTTTAATATGTTTTGCAAAATTTAATTGCTTTTATAAAAAATAATATAGTTGCGTCAGTTTATAACATATAACCCAGATAGCACACGGACGTCCTTAGGATGTCCTCAGGACGTCCAGGACGGACTTCGTGGATATCCTGAGGACGGCCTGATTTTAGCCCGGGACGTCCTCAGGTCATCCTGAGGAATAGCAAACGAGCGCCACTTTTTAGTCCTCAGGACATCCTGAGGACAGTCTATCGGACATCCTGAGGACAGTCCATCGGACGTCCTGAAAATACCATAGGATTTCCTCAGGACATCCTCAGGAATAGCAAACAATGACCACTTTTTATCAGATTTTTTAGATTTTTTTTTTTAGGATTTTTGATAAATGTATCGATTTTTTATAAGAAACTTATAAAATTTTTTGAAACGTTTCTCAGAAAAATTTAAAAAATAAAAAATTCCGATTAATTTAGAAAATTTTTTAAATATTTCTAAGTATTTTTAACAGTTTTTGAGAATTGAAAAAAAACTAACAAAAAATTAAAAGTTCTAATTATTTCTACGATAATTTTGTAAGAGGAAGAAGACTATACATGTTTTAGCGACAGTTGTACCTGTTAAAGCATGTTTAATCTCTGTACCCGAGAAAACGGTCACCCATCCAAGTATCAACCATCGCCGACGATGCTTGACTTCGAAGACCATATGCATCCTAACGCTTCGTGATGATCCATGAGTACTTCTTGTTTATGCATACATATTTGTTATAGATCATTACAATAGATATTGTCAGAAGGATGAAACATATATAGTTAACTTATAAATTTTTATAAATAAATATAAAGTTTTACAGTTTTTTAAAGTCATTTTTACATATGCGCGCGAAATAGCATGTGGAATAACTTATTAAAAAACTGTTTTTGCGCCGTTTGTATAAAATAAAATGAAAAAATTATTTAATGTCATCTTTTATAATTTTTTAGTATTGTTAATATGCCATATTGTTTCAATAAGTGTAGACATTCAATCTGACTTTAAAGTCAACATTTTTACACATTTGATTTTGCAATACATTCTAGAAATACATACGATATTCAAAGATTTCTCACTTGCTATATTAATTTACGTTTTTTTCAAAAATTACTATACGTCCAGGATGTCCTGCATACTGTTTTGGGATGTCCTGAGGACTTTCGTAGGATGTCCTGAGGACTCTCTTAGGACGTCCTAAGGACTGTCTTGGGATGTCCTGAGAATTGTTTTAGAATGTCCTGAGGACTGTCTTAGGATGTCCTGAGGACTTTCAGGATATCATTCTTAGAACATTCTGTGCTATCTAAAATGTCTGGTATTTATACAGTCATTATATTTAAGTTTATCTTCAGACATTTTGTAGCTAATGAAACTCTTTATACAATATTTTAAGAATAACGTTTTCAGCTACCCACACAACACGCAGACATAATTAGGATGTAATTTGGATGTCCGATACAAATCCTGAGGACATCCGACGGATGTCCTATTTACATCCAATGGACGTATTTAGGATGTTTTATATTCGTCCCAAGGACATACCAAGTACATCCTTAGAATGTCCGAACCGGACGTAAAACGGACATTATTTGGACACATAATAGCCTCATATATGTAATACTTCTATATAGCTAACGGTCCCGACAATCGGCGAAAACATCACGGTACAGGGGCCCGATTTTTGAAGTCATTCGCAAGAGAAACGTATACGCAAATACTCGTTCTAACAGAAAGTTGTAAGTTTATTGGTTAATAGCCATACGATAGCCAATAAATTTCTAACTTTTCTGTAAGAACAGAATTTGCGAATACGTTTCTCTTGCGAATAAATTCAAGAATCGAGCCCCAGGTCTTTTTCTCCACGAATAATATTCGCTCTCTTTCTTTCTCTCTCTCGCTCTCTCTCAGAGTGTCGTGCACAGGCGTTGGCTTACTATGCTTGCGCACAACGCTGCAGAAAGCTATCCGCGGAAGAAAGATAATAGTATATACATATATCTGCACCGTAATGTTTTCGCCGCGACTGCACTATTTTAACTAACGTTTCAGACGGAAGGCTAGCAATGTACAAGTATTACATATACGAACCTTACATAAAAAATACTATTCAAAAGAATTTGCATAACGCTTATTAAAAACTATTGAAATTATTTATCATTACAAGTTTTCAATAAGCATTATCAAATGTTATCATTTTGAATAGCATAACTTAAACAGAGATCAATGAATTTATTTTTATTGTAAGTGGTGTGGCAAAAAAGGGATCAAGTATTAATTTTTAACCACTGCTGTATATTGCAATTGTCAATAATTATTCTGTCAATATTTTATTTTTATATATATTATAAAAATATATTTCGTATACATTTATATATATTATAAAATATATAACTTTATGGTCCTTAAAATATATTTTAATCGCAAAACAATTTTACATTATTTCAGTACTGTTTGTTTAGATATCACAGTTTAGTCTTTCTACAATGTAGAAATACTATTTCTACAATGTAAAAACACTAAACAAACAATACTGAAATAGTGTCTACAATACTAATACTAATTAATAATGCTAATATTGCAAATTTTTGAATTCTTTAAATTTTAAAGTTTAATAGAAAAACAGCCATGTTAAACATTAGAAAAAAAACATTAATGATTATGCACTATTTCAATATCTACATTTTTTGGAATCCTTTCCGAGGCACGACGGAACCAGTTGATTATGCCCAATTCTATCTCTCGATCATCAATTTTAAATTTATGCTTCGTAGCAACTGTAAATGAAAAGTTAAGTATTGTATAATATATATAGTCAAATTTTTGTCATCAACTATTAAAATATACATATTTACCAAATATGGTACGTGCCACAACAGATCCTTCCACTTTTTCATTATTTTTCCGCCCTTGCCAGGAGAACTGTACGGCAAGTTGCGGAGAAAACACGGTTCCAAGTATTCGCCTGATCAAGTCTCCACCATTTTTTCCTCCTCGATTGGAAAACATTGTCTCCTTAAAGAATAAAAAATGTAATTTAATTTTAAGATTTATTATGATTTTAAAGATTTTTATTTTGTTTCTAAACACTTACAAGCTGTTCACGTGCGACTTTATTATTTGACAATAATGTTGCCAACTCATTCCAATCCTGCAGAGTTTTCAATGGAAAAGCTGGCAAAATGTTTTCCATTTCTTCCCCTTGTTTCGTGTCCTTAGTTTTTCTTTTAAAAATGTCTTCTTGATGTAAAATATCTTGTTGCATCGTTATGATAACGTCACGAATTTCTTGTATATCCAATTTTACTTTCGTTAAGTCACGAATTACTCGTTTTTCGAATTCTGTATGTAAGAAATTGTTGAATAATTATAACACTTAATGAGTCCATTTATAGGTACGTTCCGAATAAGCTTTCGCTATTTTTTTAGTTACAAAGTTGGTAACCCTTTAACTAACTTTGTTTTGTTCTGTTATGCATCAGCTGACTCAATTGAATTTATCGTATTTATTAATAAGCAAAATGAATATTGTTGTATTAAACGAAGCCTTTTCAAGTTCAAGTTCAAGTGATGAAAATGATGAAAAATTAAATTAAATTTTATTAATATGGTTGAAAATAAAAACCGATGCACACATAAAAAATCAAGAGTTGCAAATTTTATTGAAACTGTTGTTTATATGTATAACAATGAAAAATTTCAAGAATCTTTTAGATATATAACTCAGATAGCACAAAATATTCATAAAATATTTATAAGAAAAAATATAATAAATATTTTGTACATATTTTATGTCCGAGTTTGTCAAGTATAAAAAAATTATGATAAACATTTATGAAAATATTTAAAATAAATATTTATACTATTATTATTAAAGAATATAAAAAATATTTCAAGTTTATATACCATAAATATTTTTCAGTATATTTTAAAAATATATTCTATATATTGTTGATAATAATTTTTGTATTATTTCTAAATAGTTTATGAAAATATTTATATAATCTTTAAAAAATATTTTTTTTAATGAATTTGTAAAATATTTATAAATATTTATGATAATATTTTGTGCTATCTGGGAATTATATGTAATAGAACATAAAATATTTTTATAAAAAAATTGAAAATTAATAAATAAAAATTGTAATTTTTATTATTAGAATGAGACGCTTGACTTTTAATTACTTATTATTGTTATTAAGAAATGATTTAGAGGGTGGAAAAAATTGTGGCAGAATGCCCATTTCTGCAGAAAAGCAGTTGTACATAGCCCTATATGTGTATTAGGCACATCAGATTCATATAGGTAACTACTTTGATAAGGCTTCGTTTAATACAGCAATATTCATTTTTGCTTATTAATAAATATGATGAATTCAACTGAATCGGCTGATTCATAACGGAACAAAACAAAGTTAAAGAGTTACCAACTTTGTAACTAAAAAAATAGTTAGCGAAAGCTTATTCGGAACGAATTCGCACCCTATATCTTCTATACATAACATTAGAGTAATAAAATTGTTTACCAGTTTCGCCGATATATGTAATCTGTGATTTTATTTCGCGAGGATTCAACGGTTTGGATCGTTGTTCTTCTCTTCGATGATCCTTGCTGCATCCTTGTCGTACACCATCTAAAAGGGAAGACGGAAAACTTTCTAATATTTATGTGCGTTCTAATAGTTTCGAAATGACCAATATTTTCAAATAAGCATTTTTAAAAAAGTTTCAAATAAAGCATTTTGGATATTAAAAAATATATTAACTGATGATGTTAATTTGACCTTGATGTCAATCTGTTATTAAAGTATTAGTTATGCAGATAATACACGTAATCAGTAAATTTGGAAATCATTATCTATGCCTTGCTTAAGTAGTTACCCAGATAGCACAGAGAGTTCAAAAAGAACTCAATTGTATGTCACCAATTATGAATTCTTTTTGAGAGGCAAAAAGAATTCATAATTGGTGACATACAATTGAGTTCTTTTTAACTCTCTGTGCTATCTGGGTAATTTGTTAACAATTTCAATTAGATGTTTACCTTCATCGACGATGTTATGCTGATTCTGTGAAGACTTAGTGGAAATAATGAAACTCTTTTTTCTCAGGACCTCACAGGGAGTAACATTTGCCTGCAGAACTCGTTCATTTTTATCTTCGAAGGCTGCAGGTAACTTCAGAGCGTTTGATTTTCGCAACTTATTTTCCTTGTCTTCGTCGCCTGACGAACTATTTGAGGTAGTGTTTTTTGAGGACTTATAAGTTGATAGCTTTAAATTGTTGTACATAAGAGCCGCCGGTGTATTTTTTTCGTTTACTCCATCATCTGATGAATCGTCATCGCTAACATATCTTCGATTACGTTTAGGTAATCTTTTTCCTAGAGTTTTTAATTTTTTGGACGGGAAATCGGATGAAATTTCAGCTTGATTTAAGTTCAAACGAGCTGTGTCAAAATCGTCTGAAAAGTTGATTTTATATTATTGGCTCGAGTCAATTATCGGTTTTTAAAAATCAGAAGCAAAGAAACGAGTAAATTGGTTTATTTATTAAAGTCTAATTATATTTTCAGTAAACATTACCTAAGGTCATAAATACCGATTGTCCAATTCGCAAATCAAAATGAATGTACACAGAAAAAGAAGTAATATAACCAATAACATATGTAATTGTGGGTTACCAACTACATAATATAATCAATACAATAATATTTACTGTTAATGCAAGTACAATGTTGATTTTTATGCAATACCATATATTATTGTATTGAGTATATCTGTAGTTAGCAGCCCGCAACTACATATCTTATTGGATATATTACATTTTTTTCAGTGTACAAATAACTTTTTGTGCACTTAGAAAAGTGAATATACATTATATTTTTAAAGTTTTTATTTTATTTAAAATATCGTAAATTGTATTCTATTTTACGTACCAAACGTGCCGAGGATTCTACACTTGTGGGTTGTCCAATGTTCCTCAGGAACTGTCCTTCGAATGACATTCTTCGTCGGGAAAGAAGTTTTAGGCCAGTAACATTGCGAGCGTCCCGATGATTCGTAAATCCAAAAATCTGGCACAACTTCTACACTGTCATCTTCCGTAAAATGGACGATGCAAAACTGTGACGTCATCTACATAGGTCATCATATATTTACATAATAAAAATTGGAAAATTACTGACTGTGAATGAGAGGAAATACTACAATATTGTTGCGGTGTTCGAATGCGTAGCTTTCATCAAAAATTGGAAGAACAACCCCTTTGTTTTGTATGTCTTCTATTGGAAAGGATCGTAAAGAACTGTATTCGCCAGAGAATTGTAGTATTCCAAAGCAAGTGGATGGTGCAGGAGAATTAAAGAACGGTTTTCCGTTTTTTAAAGTTTTACCAATAATTACAATCCTATTATTACGATGGCATATGTTACTCACTATAACAATACTCTCATCTTTCATTATACAGCAGTTATTGGGAGCTTTTGTAGTAATTGTAAAATATTGAAATTGAATCTTTTTGTACATCGGCGCTGTACAATCATTTATCAAGCATCCATTGTAACATTGTTTGCCTAATTTATAGGTTTCGATGCGTTCAACGGTTTCAACGGTGACACTATTTCTTATTTCAGAAATTCTATTACTTAGTTGCTGAAGAGGTTTATCATTTTTTCTCATAATTTTCTTTATTTGTTGTAGATAATTTTCGAAAATAAACGCAGAAAATGCATCTAATGTTCCCCATTTTAAAGCATCATCAGCCAGATGCAATAATCCGTGTGTATTGTATGTAGCATTGTTTTCTCCATACAATTTTAAAAAGTCAGTAAAATACTCTTCTAATAAACGCTTTGCGTATCTGTTTTGTTCCATATCTATTCCGGGAGTTGCTAAAATACGTATAGCTACAGATAATTTCAAAAAATGCTCATATACGCCCTGTCTTACAATTTTACGAAGAACCACCCCTCCAGTATACAAGGCAAATTCTCGATGTTCAGTTGCCTTCATTCGATCAAGTTCATCCAATGATCTGGGTTTTCGAGCAAATTCAAACGGGATATGTGCCCTCAATGCAAGCTGCCTACGTGACATGTCGACAACTTGTTGCGCTCCCAGTTTCATCGGATTTAAGTTTCCTGTCATCATTTTCAACATTTTTTTTACTTGTCCTAGTACTACCAAATGCATGTAGTCGAGAGGTATTTGGGAAATCATATCTATATTAAGTTGTAGTAAGGGACTTATTCCAGTATGATGTTGAGCTTGGGTTTGATTGACAAATGATTCAGCGGTACGTAACGGAGCATTCATTTCAACAAATACTACTTTTCCTCGATAGATACCTCTAGTTTCACATTTGGGACACCCATAATATCCGCTGTGACCTTTTATACAACAAATATAAGCCCTCGCAGGAGCGTCACATATAAAGCAATCGATGTAGAATGGTATATTATTGTCAGCATAAGTAAAACCATTTTGTACAAGATTTGTAGCTTCTTCGATAAAGTAATGTAAAAAGAGTTCAACGCCTGCAGGTTTTTCATATCCGTGAAAGGCTCCAATCAAAAACGGTGATTTGTTTACAAAATTTCGAAAACTTCCAAGAATAGGCCATAGTTGGCTTTTGGAACTCTTTGCAAGTGGTAATCCATCTATGTTCACAGACAAATGTATTTCTTCTGGTAGACATCTAAAGCCACCACTGACATTAATTATATGCCGCAAGCCTTCCTCTATTCCAAAATGACAGTATTGCCCATGCTCCATTGGAATAACGTTCGACTTTTTGGGAGTTTTCAATAATGTTCGACCATCACGGGGAAGGATTTTCATAACGTTTTCTTTTCTTAATGTGTGTAAAAGATTCGTTACGGCGGATATATTTATATTGTTTTTATGACTCCATTGTACTAGATTTGTCTTTAATCTGTCAATATTTATTCTATTGTCAATATCACGTTCCAACTCCAATGAATCTTCGCTATCGTATTCATCTGACGATATTGCTTCTTCTTCTTCTTCTTCTATTTCCTCCTCTTCTAAAACTTCTTGTACTTCATCTTGTATTGATCGATTACATGCTTCATTGTACTCTAACTCGAATGAAACGTCTTCGTTTATACACAACTGTCTGTCACTGCTATTGGCTGACTCTGACATACTCGTTTCAGTTTCATTTTCCAATTCATTATGGCTATTATCAATTTCAATTTCCCGTACCGCTTGTTCTAAACGTTTGTTTCGATGCTGACAACTATAAAACTTTGTTTTTTTTATTTTCGGCATAATTCCGTTCAGTATTCAATTCCAGAAGAAAATAATTGGTAACAAAATCTGCACAAATTTGACGGACGTTTGCGTCAATGCAGTACCTTCGTTGTATTTTGCGTTTGAAGAACCTGTCAGGTATAAACACTTGCATATTTCAATGTCCATTTATATTTTTTACTCGTAAGATAATTGTATAGAATGAATGTTTATATCTTAAAATTAAATCAAATTTTATTTTGTTTCATCAAATTCGTTTCTGTAAAAAAAAGTTATTTCTACAAAAGTAATTCGTAAATTAATTTTTAATTTTAATTCATATAATATTAAATAATTTTTACAAATTATTCAAGTTGCATAAACTTTAAAAACTTCATTGTTTACTATTTTTTGGAATATCCTTAAATAAAATTATTTTTATTAATTGAACGGCACTTCATTACGCTGGTTATCATGCACAAAAAATGAACTAAACCTAAAGATAACCAATCACAATAATGTTATACATATAAGAATCATGCCTATCAAATGCAATAGATGGAACAACGCGTTCATCGTTTTATTCTATGGGAATTACAAGCATGAAAACAGAAGTTTATGTAAGTTAGATTAAATATAGTATTTTATGTATAGATGTTGAATGAAAAGTGGTACTTTCATTATATACTAACGATATATTATAATTGCGGGTTTTTAAAAAATTGTAATAAAAAGTTTAATCTTCTTTTCTATTGTTCATAACTATTTTGTAAACCAGATTTCATATTGTAATAGGTATACGTATTTATTTAAAGAAAAATTTCAAGTTTTATGTAATCGGACCGAGGCTACCAATATATGTACAAATCTTACCAAGGATTAAATAATATTTCCACACAGCCGAGGAAATTTCGACAAGAAGACGGTGAATCATGCCTATATTAATGATTTTTTTGCGATACCAGAATTTTTATAATATTAATATCGACAAACACAACAATATCGATGTAATTAAAATAAAAAATAAATAAGTAACAATAAAAGCTAAGAAAAAGAAATATGAATTTATGCTTAAACTGAGTAAAAGCAAAAAAAGTATGAAAACTTACTGATACAAATTATGTTTTACACAGCCTTGGGCAGCATTAATTGCAAATATAATTAAATTATTAATTATTAACCAATAACAATTATAATTTGTAGTTAAATGGCATAATAATTACTATTTACTACTATTAACATTTTGACATGTAAGTAAAACCAATTCAATAATCACTAATAACATTTTAAAATGTTAATTAAATCGAATTTAAGAACAAATTACATTTGAGAAAGTAATAAAAACAGATCTTTTATTGCTAATTACATTTTGAATTGTTAATTACGTTTTTATTTTGCAATTAAATCGATTTGAAGAATTACTTTTGACAAAGTATTTAAATCAATTTAATTACTAATTAAATTTGTAATTAAAACCAACATAAATATAGTAATTAAAGTGGCCGATCTTAACATGGCTGATCTTTAACTTTGATTTTCTTTCTTTGCCTTTCCTTATGATATTCAAAGAGTTGCTGCTTGGACAGATTTATGCAGATCTAAAAAATATTTTTTGAATAACTTTTACGTTATTCAGAAAATTAAAAATACTATTTTTGGATATGTATAAATCTGTCCAAATTATACATTTCTATTCGGTTTACAAGGTATTAATGTAGTCATATGCAAGTCTTTAATATCTAAGCATATGTTGCCATCATGTTGCTGTAAAATTATTGTTTGTCGCAGATGACTCCTGATGACAACAAAATGCCTTCATATTGTCGTCATATTGCTGTCACAATACTGTCAATTGCAGATGGCAAAGTGACGACAACTTGTTGCCATCATGTTGCTGTCACAAATGAATTCGTCGGGAGAGCAAACCAACATCAACAAGTTGCCGTCAACATGCTGTAGTCTAGTGTCGAATTCACGTGAGTACCTAAGACGCACAATGCTGAAGAGCTGTCAAACAATGCTGTCTCGAGTTTCTATATAGAAATTGGTTGCTGCAACGGTTGACAGCAACATGACGGCAACTTCGTAGGCATTTGGTTATCTGGGTGTTTATTATAGGAACATTCCTGAAATGTATGTGTGCATTTGAACCATCACATAAATTTACATGCTTTACTAAATGAGTTATGCTGGAACTTAGTTTACATAGCAGTAAAAGCATAGAAAGTAAAAAAAAATTACATTTACTTTTTCATTACAAAGAAGAATTATAGGACCGTTTTAGCCAAGAAGGTAAAGTCAATCATTGATTGTTCAAAATGCATTCAAACTGCCATCACCAAATAGTATATATATGTACCATAAATGATTTATGTTGACACTTAATTTATGTTGTAGTAAAAGCAGAGAAAATGAAAAATACACTTTTAACCAAATTATATAGGCCGATGTAAATAAAATTGTCCTACGCTGAGCATCTATATTTAATAATCATTATATTAATTGCATGGACAGTCTTAATTTAAACGCATAATATGCGTAACTAACGTGTATATATACGTATATGTACGTGTAATAGAAGTTAAGCTTAAAGTTTAAAGAATCAATGCAGTTTGCTATTCGACAAAATTAAATATGAATACGCAACTGAAAATGAACTATAATATATGTTGAGAGTACAATAATAAATTATTTATATTTCTTTCTTTATACTCGCCATAAATAATTCAGTTATGCAAATTATGTTTAAAGACTGTCGATGCAATTAATCATTATATGCTCAGCATAGAAGAAGTTTTACATCAAATGCTTACGAGTCTCCTCTACAGTGAGTGTAATTAATTGCATATAATTTGTATGCTTATTAATAATTTGTATAACTGAGTTTTCACTGATTAACATTTATTACAAGTCAGCCATGTACCATTAAAGTAATTCAGCATACGTCCGTTACATGGAATAATTTCTTAACCTCTTATAATATATGTTAAAAAAATTTGAGAACGCGCGTTACCGTTATTTGCGTTGCCAATGAAAATTCACTAATATTAAATTATTGAACGGTACAAACATACCTTTTGGTGAATCGTACAAAGGATATTTTCTTTATCTTCTAGTGGAAAATATTTCAGCCGTGTACATCAAAGAAATTCAGTATGCACGCCACGTGGGATGATTTATCTTATATATAAACCTCTTATAAGTTAAACAATTTGGATTCTCCGTAGGAAACTTGAGTACGCCTGTTCTTAATCTGGATAAAAAAGGACTATTATAACCTTAAAAAAATTGGACTATGCGTTAATTAATTGTCGCGACAATGAAAATTTACTAATATTAAATTACTGAACAGTAAACATACCTTTTGGGGAATTGTACAATATCGTTATTTTCATTTATTTTCCAGTAGAACTCACACGGGACACTTAACGGAATTTTTTTGGCCACGAAATGCGAAGCATGACAAAACACGAGCAGTCTTGCCGACAATGCTTCCAGCAACTTCCAGTCTCGAATCTTTTACAGCAGCGAGCGATCGATCGACTATTTGCTGTCTCCTTTCCAGGGCTTGAAGGAGACAGCTCGAGAGAAAAGGATAGCAGATAGTCGAGCGCCGTCGAGCTATTCGCTATCCCCTCCACTTACAGCACGTTGCTACATGTAAAAAGATTCGAGACTAGAAGCACTGCTTGCCGAGCCGAGGCGCGATGAAGCGCGAGACGGTCAGGCGGTGATATATCAGTATGTCGATAATTGATTAAATGTCGACATATCTGTAATGATATTAAATTTATAAAAGTTTAAAGCGCAAAAAAGAAAATAGTTTTTAAATACAATTTATATGTATAATATTAATATTAATATAAACGAATATTAAATATAAGTTACTGTCTAATAATGTTAACTAATAAATAAGTAAATCGTTATACAAGTTAATTATTATTAATTATTATTAAACAACTGTTATTTTGTAATAAACAATTTTTTCAAAGTGCGCGCGTTAACATGCTGTTGAAATATTTAATTTATATAAGAAGCTACTACATTTTATGAATATTAATATTAATAGATTATATTAATAGATTATTAATATTAATAGATTAAATTATAAGTAAATAAAAATTATTGTTAATAATAATTTTATAAAATTATTTCAAAATAATTTTTTAGTTAATATAATTTGATTAAAATACTAGAATTAGTATTAATGTATATCTTATTATATTTTAATATAAATAAATATTAATTTTAATAATATAAAAAATAATAATAAACCGTTAGTATTTACGTTGAAAAATGTTTTATGAACTTCTTTGGGACAGTGAAATTCGCTCTCAATTCCTCATACTTTTTGTTTAATAATAAATATATTATATTAACGGAGTCCCCATGGGATCTCCGTTATCTCCAGTTGTGGTGGATTTGATTTTGCAAGAATCACGTATTTTGGACGTCTTTCGGACGTCCTTTTGCTGTGATTTAACGGGACGTCCGGATAACGTATTTCGGATATCTCGCGGACATCCGAAATACGAAGACATAAACAGGACTTTTCAGGACACATACAAGACATCCGAAGGACGTCCGTGTGTTGTGTGGGTAGAATACATATATCCTCAGGACATCCCGAGGATGTCCTCAAGACATGAGTAAAATTTTAATTTATATTAATACTATTACAGAATTTAACATTCTAAACTTACTTTAGAAGTCAAATTTATACATAAAATATTTACAATAATACAATTATTATATCCTGACAAGATCCCAGGACATCCCGGGACATATTCAGGATGATCCTGAGGACGTCCTGTGCTATCTGGGAAGTATATGTAGACAATGACAAGTACCCATATCGATGAGTCAAATTGGCGTAGCAGGTAGAGTACAAGGTTCGTCATTTTAAGGTCCCGGGTTCAAACCTAGCAGCGGCAAGTAAGAATAAAATAAAAAATAACATAATTTAAATTTAATTAATTAATAAAAATTTATTTTAAATTTAGTATGTGCTGTTGATAAAAATAATTTAAAAAAAATAAAATTTTTATTTTATTTTATTTTATTTTTTGTAACTGTTGTGTAACGGTTAAATAACATGTAATTATAACATGTTATATTGCTGAGTCGGAAATTGTAACTTACATGTAAGTTACGTGTAATTTCAGAGTAACGTAATCTGTTATATTTGGTTACATTGCCGTTACACTGCTACTATATTACTGTGTTCACTGGGTACCTAGCACTTTGTGATAATCCATGAACACTTGATGCTCATGAATACATATTTGTTGTAGATCAGTTCAATAGATGCGAGACATGAAACTTGTAGTTAACTAATATTTTTATAAATAAATATAAATTTACAGGTTTTTTCCTGATTTTTACATATGCGAAATAACATGTAGAATAACTTATAAAAATATGTTTTTGCTCTGTTCTTTTGATAAAGCTAAATATTATTATACCTCAGACCTCAGACAGAACGCAATATTTATAAAATATTTATAATATTTATTTAAATATATTATAAATATTTGTGTAGTCTTAGATTTGACAAATCATAAAGATTTATCATAAATATTATAAAAATATTTATGAAATATTTATAAATATTTACAAAATATTATTTATACATACATCTTTATCTTTTATTTACCATAAATATTATATAAAATATTTAGTCTATATTTTAATAATATGTTGAATAAAGATTTTTTTCTTTGTGTATATAAAACATGTGTAAAATATTATATAATATTTTGAAAAAATAAATATTAATAAATATTAATAAATATTTATCATAAATATTATGTGCTGCCTGGGATGATTCTAAAATATTGATAGTATTAATTATATAAAATATTATATTAATTTTAATAATGTTGTTTATTAACCAATCTTTAAATAATGATTAATAGTTATAGGTAGCAAGGTGTCGTCCATTAGACCTCAATAATTTGTCATTTGAGGTTAAATCGTCAATTATTACAAAGAATTATAGTTAACGTCAGTAATTAGTCACTAATAAAATCTTATTAATACGTCGTAAAATGATCAATTAACTGACGTTATTAATTAGTCAAGAATATGACGTCGGAAATACGTTGTAGGATGGATAAATGACTGACGTAATTAATAGGTCAAAAAATTATTTTACTATTACGTCTTAATTTGGTAACATGACGTCTGCAACCTTAAATGATGAATTATTGACGTCGTATTAACGTCACCTTGCTACCTGGGGTATTACATTGGACATGGTTCTTTTGCGCACAGTTCAATTGCACACGGTTCAATTGCGCCCAATTCTTTCACGCACCGTTCAATGGCGCACCGTTCAATCGCGCACGGTTTTTTCGCACACCGTACAATCGCGCACCGTTCAATCGCGCACAGTTAAATCAAGCGCATTTTGAATATCTATACATTATGATTGTTGATACATTTAGAGTCATCACACTCAAAATGGCATAACCCAGATAGCAAGCTCACGTGATTTTGACGTCCCAAAATGGTCATTTACTAATTATTCTTGACGTCACGAAATGATGCCCTTATGACGTTAAAATGACGGTCGAATGTCACAAATTCCTGACGTCATGAAATGTACCGTATTTTGACGTCATGGAATGACGTGAACAATATGTTGTCAAAAAGATCTTTAAAAGATATCCTGTTTCTGAAAATGATAACATAAAGAGACTTCTAAAAGGTAACATATAATGTCAGAATGTTAACCAATGCGTCGTTTTTTGAGAACAGAAAAATATCATAAAACTAATTTCTAAAAGATTTCTTAAATTGGATATCTTTAATAAACTGCAACTAGAGATAAAAAAATAAAATAAAAATTTCATTTTTTAAAAATTATTTTTATCAAAGTACATACTAAATTTGGGACAAATTTTTATTAATTATTAAATTTAAATTATATTATTTTATTTTATTCTTACTTGCCGCTGGCATATCAGCCCCTCAAATCTAACATTTGGTGACTGAAGACAGGACGTCGGTGATAAGTGATCGAGAAAGTTGTGCCGCGTAGCTACTTAACCTAAAAAGAAATGGATATCGCCAAGAAACAAAGAGCTGCCCAACGTACGCTCTTCACTAAGAGCCTAAATAGTTTTACCGCTAAATGCAGAGAAGCGACCGTTTCATCAGACGAACGACAAGTTGCATTGCGGATGCTGGAGTCAAGAATGCAAGAGCTCGAGCTAGCTAATACGAAATATGTTAATCTATTGTCGGAAACAGACGCAGGTGAGAAAGAAATCGAAGCGGAAATGGAAGCTCATGATGCGTATAAACGGAATTTTCTGGAATCAAGGTTAAGATTTTTAGGCCAACTAAATCCATACACTCAACAAGAAACACACCCTAATCAGCCAACGACTCAAAGCGAAAAACCTTTCAAACGACCATTTCTGAAGGTTGTGAAATACAGCGGAGGTGTAAGCACATCCCAGAGAACATTATGACGTCTTAAAGACGTCTAAAAGACGTCTTATATTTCTATAAGACGTCTTATAAAACTATCAGAAAGACGTCTTTTAGACGTCTTTAAGACGTCTTATGACCCGATTTAAGACGTTTTTAAGACGTCTAAAAGACGTCTAATTTTTTTTATTTATGACGTTTTTGAGACGTCTTATATAATAAATTATTTTAGACATCCCTGGCGAAAAAATTTCTACAAAATTCTAAAAAACTACAAAAATTTACAAAAGTGTTCCAATTCTGGCATTTTTTTGTAGTTTTTACAGAAAAATGCTAAATTTGAAACACACTTTTGTAAATTTTTGTAGTTTTTTAGAATTTTGTAGAAAATTTTTCCACCAAGGATTCCAAAAGCTAGGTTTATTATTTTTTATTTTTTATTATTTTAAACAAAATACTTTATATTTATATTTCATTATTTTTATTTTATTATTAAGATAAGTTTTTTTATAAATAAAAAATTTTATATTATATATTTCAATTTTATTTCATGTTTTCGTGATTGGAAATTACAGAATTTTACAGAGATACTGGATTCAGTCACATATTTTACAGCAACTTAAGCGCAACACTATTATCGTCCGGTTTATTAATTGTCAAAAACTGTTGTCAGAAATGTTGTCAGAAAGGTTAATTATTTCCAATAACAGCCTACACACGCGATACGTACGAGAGTTAAAAAGTTGTGTTGTATTAACGTATTCACACTCGGCTGCGTTACACAGCAAACCGGGACAAAACGTCCCAACACACACGCGATACGTGCAAGAGTTCAAAAATTGATACGGGATAAGCACGTCGATCGACTTGATCGCATCACACGGCAGATTTGGTTATGTGCGTCATTCGACGTCTTAAAAACGTCTTTCTCAGACGTCGTAAAGACGTCTAAATGGCGTCTCAAAGAATATGTCTTAAAAAGACGTATTTTAGACGTCTTAAGAGAGACGTCTAAAATAAGACGATTTTAAGACGTCATAAAGACGTCTTTTAATAAAGTCTCAAAGACGTCTCTTTTAAGACGTCTTAAAGATGTCTTTTAGACATGCGTGTTGTCTGGGATGGCTACAATTTTGGTTGCATTTTCGCAAGATACATGAAGATAGGGCTGTTTCCAATAAAGACAAGTTGGAGTATTTGAAACAGATGATGGAGGAAGGAATCAAAGCCGAGAATATAGTCAATGGATTTCCGACAACAGCTGAGAACTACGAAAAAGCTTTTGAGAGTCTCAAAAACCGTTTCGGCCGAGACGACTTGCTAATTGAGTACTATACACGAGAGCTACTTTCATTAGCTCTACAAAACGCAACCAGCAAAGGGAAACAAGTAAATGTTTCGACAATCTACGATAAAATATTGGCACACATCCGAGCCCTAGAGAACACAGTAATATAGCAGCAGTGTAACAGCAATGTAACCGAATATAACAGGTTACGTTACTCTGAAATTACACGTAACTTACATGGAAGTTAGAATTTCCGACTCAACAATATAACATGTTATAATTACATGTTATCTAACCGTTACACAACAGTTACAAAGAAAAATAAAATAAAATAAAAATTTCATTTTTTTAAAATTATTTTTATTAACAGCACATACTACATTTAGAATAAATTTTTATTAGTTAATTAAATTTAAATTATGTAATTTTTTATTTTATTCTTACTTGCCGCTGCTAGGTTTGAACCCGGGACCTTAGGATGACGAACCTTGTACTCTACTTGCTACGCCAATTTGACTCATCGATATGGGTACTTGTTATTGTCTACATATACTTATATGTTATAAACTGACGCAACTATATTATTTTTTATAAAAGCAATTAAATTTTGCAAAACATATTAAAAATAAATAGCATTAATTTATTTACTTATTAATTTCATTGTTAAATTTATCTTTTTCCATAACCTTAATAATTAATTTGATGGAAATTGTGATCTATTTAGCACTAATCTTTGAAGCGTTCAAATGATTAATTAGATGGTTAACTATATAGATCGTAATTCTAAGAAAAAATTGAATAGTATACATTTATTATTCTGTTTTTGTTTAGCACGTGATGAATTTCAATTTTGTGCATTTTTTGTGCGCAGTAATTGTAGACAAACTGTTATTTTTGAAAACATTATCTTTATAATAATTTTTTTTATTATCAAATAGATCTATCATTCAGGATGTTATAATGTTGTCTGATTTCTGAGTCAACTACGACGCATCGTTCCGTAATAACATTGATACGAATGTATTATGTTACGATTATACAATTTTTGTTGAATAACTGTAACGCCAAAACGATGTATAACAGCTATATCACTTGCGTATAACAAATATTATGTAACAGGTTATTTCCATGTCATATAGCACCTGCATATCACAAGAATAACAATGTTAAATTACATGTAACTTCCATGTTATATTGCCGCTATAAAATGTGTTCACTGGGACTCTTGGCGTCAAAACAGACAACTGCGCGACCATGCTTTACCCACTCGTTGAGTCTTTGCTACCAGAGGAAATTCTTCGACCGTGGCAACGCTCAACACTGAGTTCCACGGCAAGCAACGAGACGGTAACGGGCGGCGATGTTCCAGATCGCCTTACTCGACTACTCTAGTTTCTGAAAGCCGAGATCAGCAACAAAGAAAGGATCAGCATGGCAATCAACGGCTTCACGACACAGGCTCCCGAAAAGAAGAGCAGGGATAACAGAAACAAAGAAAAGGCCACACCTACAGAGCAGGCGAGTGCCAGTGCCTTATTCTCGGGAGAAGAAAAGCGTAAGAAATGTATTTTTTGCAACGACAACCACGAAAACGCGAATTGTGAACAGGTTAAAAAATTACCGTATGACGAACGAAAAAATTTAATTAAAGGGAAAAGATGTTATAAATGTTTGAAGCCGAATCATCAATCAAAAAATTCTAAAAGTAAAGCATTTTGCGCGTGGTGTAACAATCGCCATTCGATACTTGTTTGCCCGAGTCTAAGTAACGCGACGGCCAGCACGGCCCCGAATAAAAACGAAGCGTCAGACAAAAAGGAAAGCATAGAACAAAGTCTCGCGAATCTCGTCAGTATGCCCGACGTAATTCTGCAAACGTTACGCATTTTATTATATTCGGAATCGAAAGAAAAGATCGTGCGTGTGATCATTGATCCAGGCTCTCATAGATCTTATATTCGCTCGGATGTAGCGAAGTGCATGAAATACGAACCTCTTGGCAAAAAAACGGTATCTCACGCATTGTTTGGTGGGGTGAATTCGAAATCCAAAGAACACGATGTCTATTTAATTCATATGAAAAGTCTAGATGGAAAATATGCGTGTAATTTTCAGGCGATGAACAAAAATATTATTTGCGCGGATATACCAAGAGTTAAAAAAGCTCTGTAGTTTAAAGAATTAAAGAGTAAAAATATTTTTCTTACCGATTTAAAAAGTCATTCGGACAGTTTGGATAAGGAGATTGATATCTTGATTGGTGCGGACGTGTCAGATAAACTTTTCACGGGAAATAAATATGAGCTATTCAATGATTTATCTGCATTCGAGACAAAATTAGGCTGGGTAGTTATAGGGAAAACACCGGTGAAGATCATACCGAGCGAGAAGATCATACGTTTAGTGAATTATCGATGTTCGTGAGCGAAGCAAAGGCCTCAGATTTATGGAAGTTAGACGTCATAGGTATAAAAGACCCAATCGAGAAGAACGCTCAAATTTTAAACGAACAGAAGGTCAAAAGTAATTTTTTAAAAACGGTTTTTTTAAATAAAAATGAACGCTACAGGTTAATCTGCCCTGGATCACACACCTATCGCACATAATTTTGATGTGGCCAAAAATAGACTAAATAGTACAGTGAAAAAACTTAATAAAGAAGGTCTTTTTAATGAATATAATAAGGTATTATTGGAATGGCTTGAACAAGATATAATAGAACGTGGAAGATGAGCTAGAAAATTCGGCTCACTATCTACCTCACCGTCATGTTGTGAAGCCCGGAAGCACTACCCCAGTTCGACCGGTGTTTGACGCGTCTGCGAGCGAGAAAGGTTTTCCGTCTTTAAACCAATGTTTAGAGAAGGGACCCAACCTAATTGAGTTAATTCCGGCTTCTTTAATAAGATTTTGTGAAAATGAGATAGCGGTACTTGCGGATATTCGCAAAGCCTTCCTTCAAATTGAAATTAATCCGAAAGATTGCGACTATTTACGTTTCTTATGGCAGAAGGAAAACTTATAGTTTTGCGAGTCGTATTCGGCCTCACGAGTAGCCCATTTTTATTAGGAGCAGTGCTAGAATATCACTTTTCAAAAACTAAGAGAACAAAATCAAAATAAAAAACTATGGTCGAAAGGTATTATTGATAAATTAGAGAAATCTTTCTATGTAGACAACTGCGTAACGAGTGTTAGTTCTCGATCGGAATTAGATTTCTTTATCAAACAGGCAAAGGAAATAATGGCCAGAGATAGTTTTAAATTACGAGGGTGGGAATACAGCCATGACTTATCGGAAAAAGAAACCACACTTGTACTCGGAATCTTGTTTAATAAATCTCGCTACAGGATATCAATTAATCCAGCAATGATAAATAGTTACACTGATTATATACAAAACGCATTATTCTATCGGCTACACATAAAATATTCGACCCAATCGGATTTACAGCACCGGTCACGATAATTCCAAGGTTAATATTGAAAAGACTATGGAACGCGAGATCCAATTGGGATACACCAGTGGTTGAAAAAACGCGCAAAGAATTTTTAAGTTGGCATAAGCAGTTACACTATTTAAACAGTATCGAAATACCGAGAAAGTATGGCTCAGGCACTTTTTCTTTACATACTTTTTGTGACGCAAGTCAAATAGCGTATGCGGCGGTCATTTTTACGCGTAGAGAACAAGGATCGTGTAGAACTACGTCTACTGGCCGCAAAAGCGCGAATCGCCCCGGATAAAGCGAGTATTCCACGTCTCGAACTTCTAACCGCGTGCATAGGTAGCCGTCAAACTGATGACATACTACAAGCGCTCAGCTATAAAGATACTCTTACCTTTTGTTGGTCGGATTCAACTACGACTTTAGCCTGGATAAATTGAGATAAGCAGTGGGGAGTATTCGTTTGGAATCGTGTACGTGAGATTCGTCGCCTATCGAAAAAATGGACGTGGAAATATATACTCAGATCATTAAATCCAGCAGATTTGCCGTCGCGCGGATGCCGAGCTAAACAGCTACTCGATTCGCGCTGGTGGGAGGGACCTGTTAAGAGCGTAAATATAAGTTTAGTGAATAAGTTTTCATCGTACAACAAACTGATGAGATTTTTTTGTATTACGCTTAGATTTAAGAAATTTTTAAAAAAAGAAAATATAGTAAGTAAATATTTAACGTATAAAGAGATTTACGAAACGGAAGTAAAATTTTTTAAATGTTTACAAGCGGACATGTTTTTGTCTAACAACGATCCAAAGTTATCAACGATTAAAGTTTACAAACATACCGATGATTTGTTACGATTGAGAACGAGAATAATACAACGTAATGATGGTTTCTCCTTTCTGTGTCCGATAGTATTAGATAGTAATCATGAAGCAGTAAAATTGCTGATCCGCGAAACGCATGAGAACATGTGCCATGCCGGGACGCAAACGGTAATGTGCCAGTTGAGAGAGAGGATACTACGAATGCGGAAAACAGTGCGAGAAGTTATCTTAAAATGCGTTGTTTGTAAAAGACAATGTACAAAATCGTTAAAGATAGATCCAGCTCCTTTGCCACTTAATCGCGTGAGAGATGCTATTATATTTGAAGTTACAGGTGTAGATTTTGCAGGACCAATATATCTACGGGGGGGGGGGGGGGCAGAGGGCCTGGATATGCCTGTTTACATGCGCCGTATATCGTGCGGTGCATCTAGAACTTGTAACATCTATGTCAACAGTAGCATTCTTAGATGCACTAGATAATTTTATTGGACGACGCGGACGACCGGTTGTCATCTATAGTGATAACGGGACAAATTTCGTCGGAGCAAATAGCGCTTCTGAAAAACTTAATTGGGACACAATCGTCAAGAAGAGCTCCGCCAAGCGTATTGTAAGTCTTATCAAAAAAATTCTTTTTTCTTTAATTACTGGAACGTGGTTACTTTCACCAGGAAGATCGAGGATGGACTTTTCTCTAGGATCTAGGCCGGGTTCGAGAAATCAACTGGTTTCTTTAGTAACAAGGTAAGTATATTTTCTTATGTTCTACACTAGGTCGCCTTAGCGAATATCACCGGATAGGCACGAGAGGTAAGTCTAAAGTAAGTGTTCTTTTCAGGTTCCAGACTTCGACTGACTTGCTCCGGATCCGCATCTTCCTCGGAGCCGGGAGATGACAGCCGGAAGATACCTCTAACGCCATCTGTGACGCCATCTACCTCCGCTTTGGCCTCGCACGCCACCTACTCCACGCCGCCATCTTACATATACTGGGTGAGTAGGAACTAGTGACATTAACTTTCAGTCTTACAGCTCGGCCATTCTGATATCTAGCTTCGCCTCGAAGCTGCGCGCTTATCTATTATCACATTTAATTTTGTACATGACTAAATTACAATTACAAGTATCGCTTCTTATGTTAATTTATCTATTCTTAAGTTTGTATCCATTTTTTCAATTTGTCCGAGGACAGAACAGTGTTGAGCGGCCGTGCCGCGTGATTGAAGCCGGGGATGTCTTTGATTACATACCGGTTGAAACCTAATCGACTATGTAAGGCCCTTTGTATTTGGCTTGACTTCCGCGTTTTGACCGGGTTTCGTTTGAGAATTTTTCTCTACTACACAATCGCTTTCTTTATCTACGCTTAGGATGCGGGATCTTTGATCAACGCTGTGTTTATCGTGTATTTTCAGGGCTGTCGGATTTGACCTGCCGTGATTTGACGTTTCCGAGTACGATCCACCTTACTCTTTGGATTACTTTTCCTGACGGGAACTTCGCGTGGACAGCGCGGGGATTCAGTAGACTGAATACTCGCGCTCTCGAGGCCATCAATATTTTCCTTGGCCGTGTACCCGTCAACTGCCGCCTCATTGTCACGGGACAATGCTTCGCTGATCACATCTTGTTTGCGTGCCTTAGCACTTGCGTCGGGATCAACAACAGCCTCCTGTACCACTGTCGAGACATGCTGTTGTTCCGTGCTATCGTTTATGCTCAGCGGGAGCGACGCAAACAAGTTGACCGTTTGTTGCTTTTCACGCGCGAAAGGTCGATATACTAATGTAAGATCCTCTTTGTTGAGGAAATCGCGGCCCAGGACTAGGTCGCTGACAAACAATTTACCTCGGATTACTTGCAGCTCGACCTCGAATTGCTTGTTCGGGCATAACTCTAAGGTTATTTTTGTTTTTATACTACCGAGCAAATCTAACGGTTTCGCGCTCAGGTTTGTCAGGGACCCATTCGATGGGTTTAATTTGTTTTCTCTATCACAATATAATTTATAAATTTTCTCGTTTATTAGCGAGACGGGGCTTCCGGTGTCTATGAGCGCGGACAAGTTACACTCGTCGTCTTCTATCTTCAGCACTTCCACGTAGGGGCCGGGGACTCCGGGGACCTTTCCGGGGCCCTCTCCTTCTTCCTGGATCACCGCTACGTAGTCCGCTGTTGGAGGGTCGTCTGTCACCGCTTCTTCTGTCGAGGTTTCTGCCACACACGCTGTGGCCGTCAATTGACTTGGTAGCCCTCGAGCCGGTGTCGTGTCCGCCTTCTTTTTCTTCGCTGGACACTCGTACTGCCGGTGTCCCTTGACCTTGCAGTAAAAGCACACGGCCTCGTTCCGGCATTCCGTATGCGTATGCCCTTTCTTACCGCAGTTTCGGCATTCGTCCGCGTCTCTAGGTTGAGGGTTTCCCTTTTGAGCTGGTTTTCTCTCCTGTTGGGTTACTCCTCTCGTCAGCGGCCGTATTTTCTCCAGGAAGTCTTCCACTGTATCTGCGACTATGGTCAACGCCGTGTAGCGGAGCGCGTCCACTGGTATGCCACCTGCTAATATGCTGACGGTATCCTGTACTGTCAGGTCCAGATTGCTCATAAGGTCTAGTTTGTCCATCGCGTACTGCATGAAGGACTCCTTATTTGTCCTCCAAGTACGCGCCTCGAGTTGCTGCATCGTGCCGTACATCGACATCTTCGTGTCGAACGCCCTTATTAATAGTCGTTGGAGTTCCGCCCACGACTCTAGGGCTGCGCCTTCTTGCCGGTGATACCACCGCTTCGCGAAGCCTGTCAACCGGCTGGAGGCCGCAAGCAGGACCAGGCCATCCGATGCGGCGTGGATTCTTGCGACACTGTTCACCCGTCGCACCCACACCTTCACATTTTCCTTCTCGGTGCCGCCGAATTCCGGTATCTGCGGCACCAGCGTGGAGACCTTTACGGCCGACGCCGACGTCGCCGACGCTCCGGGCGTCTCCTGCCGCTCCACCGGGAATTGTACTATCGAGGTCGAGTGGTTCGAGGCTACCGCGGGCATTCCCTCGGTTTCCCTTGGGCTGGGCAGCATCACCCGCTGTCCCGCCACGAGCTGAGCTAAACGCTCAAATTGTTGCTGTTGGCGCTCCATAAACTGCTGCTGCCTTCGTTCCATTTCAGCTTGTTTCGCCAGGAAGTCCGCCGTGACCGCGGCCAGGATTTGCTTCGCTTCCTGCGAGAGGGGCACGTTGTCTGCTCGAGAGGTTCCGCTCGCGGACTCGCCAAATTCAGCCGCGGCGTCGAACGGCGAGTTCACGGATCCTTCAATTACCTCGAGTTGGCCGTCGGATTCTTTCCGCGCGAGAATCATCTCGATCAATTCGGCGCGGTCCACCGGCACTTTTATCTGGTCGGCCAGACCCGCGCGCACTGCCTCTTTTTTGAGGGCTTCCGTACCGAGTTTCGTTAACTTCGCGCGATCCATTTCGGAAGGCATCTTCTCCGGGAAATTCGCGTCGAGAAATCGGAGCGCGTGTTTCGCGATGCGCGACACGCTGCCGACGGCACTTAATGGCCGTCCACCCGTCGGCTCCGGTACCGACCGGCACTATGGCTCGTCTCGGAGCACGCGAGTTCGAGTTCGAGAATTTAACGCGTTCCCCCTACGGGACGCGCCATTACGAGTGAACAATTAATGACTTGACCGCGACGCGACTAAAAATTCGAGACTTTTCCAACCTGTCGTTGATTTCTGTTCAGGTGTGATCCGCGCCCGGCTGCCGGCGGCGGTGAGTTGAGACGAGGAGCACCGACCGGTCCGCTGGTCTTCCACACGAGACGAGGCTCCGGAGTTTCTTCCGGACGAGGTACGAGACGAGATTCTCCTGTTTCCTCCAGCGGGGCCCGAGACGGAGCACGTAGCTTCTCCTTGCACCGTTCCACAAGGCACGGGAGCGATCGGAGCACACTGTCCAACCGTGAGTCGAGAGTGTTCGTAGCGCGTTTTCGAGACACGAGTCGAGAGAGTTCGGAGCACTTCTCCAACACACGAGCCGAGAGAGTTTGGAGCACTTCTCCAACACACGAGCCGAGAGAGTTTGGAGCACTTCTCCAACACACGAGCCGAGAGAGTTCGGAGCACGTTTTCCGAAACACGAGTCGAGAGAGTTCGGAGCACGTTTTCCGAAACACGAGTCGAGAGAGCTCGGAGCACGTTTTCCGAAACACGAGTCGAGAGAGTTCGGAGCACGTTTTCCGAAACACGAGTCGAGAGAGTTCGGAGTCTGGATGTTCTCGAGACGAGGAGCGAGAGCGGATCTATATCCCACTTCTGAGTTGTAAGTCTTATCAAAAAATTCTTTTTTCTTTAATTACTGGAACGTGGTTACTTTCACCAGGAAGATCGAGGATGGACTTTTCTCTAGGATCTAGGCCGGGTTCGAGAAATCAACTGGTTTTTTTAGTAACAAGGTAAGTATATTTTCTTATGTTCTACACTAGGTCGCCTTAGCGAATATCACCGGATAGGCACGAGAGGTAAGTCTAAAGTAAGTGTTCTTTTCAGGTTCCAGACTCCGACTGACTTGCTCCGGATCCGCATCTTCCTCGGAGCCGGGAGATGACAGCCGGAAGATACCTCTAACGCCATCTGTGACGCCATCTACCTCCGCTTTAGCCTCGCACGCCACCTACTCCACGCCGCCATCTTACATATACTGGGTGAGTATAGACTAGTGACATTTATTCTTCTATTACATATACTGGGTGAGTAGGAACTAGTGACATTAACTTTCAGTCTTACAGTATACACTGGATTTTTAATCCACCAACGGCAGCGTGGTGGGGAGGTTGGTGGGAGCGATTAATAGGCATGGTCAAAGTCATTTTACGTAAAGTTTTCAGAAAGTCGTGCCTTACGTACAAATGTATACAGTTTTGGTTGACTGCGAACGTACAATCAATTCGCGTCCACTGACATATGTTTCTGATTTGCCGGATGATTTAAAACCGCTTACTCCCGCGATGTTTTTGAATGATAATAGAGAGTCTGAGACATCGATATCATCAGAAAAACCGATCTTAACAACGCTACAGGAAGTAGCAAACAGGAAGTGATGCAACATATACGCGATCGTTTTCGGAAAGAGTATCTTAGTCAACTAATCTTTAAGAGCAGCACCAAAGAATCTCGTACAATAAAAGTAGGGAATATTGTAAAGTTAGGAGACGATAATCAAAAACGCATTGACTGACAGCTGGTTAGAGTTAAGCAATTAATTGAAGGCCGCGATGGTGTAAATAGAGTCGCAATTTTGAAAACTAAAGACGGCACATTAAAGAGACCATTACAACGGATTTATCCTCTCGAAGTTAGTGGCGACGATGTAAACGGAAACGATATGCGTGAAAAAACAACCGATCAATCTATCCCTAATAATGTTAAAGAAGAAAAATGTAATCCTGAGTCCAGTTGTGGTGCAAAAAATATTAAAAAGACTCGAAGCGGTCGTATCGTCAAAAAACCCGATCATTAAGTATAAGTCGTATCTTATGTAATTTTATTTTTATTTTTTTTTATGTTCTTATAAGATTAAGCGTTTCACCTCATGTCCCAGCGATCATAAATAACTCACTTTGTAGGAACGTGTTGAGTCTAGGGGTGCGTTCGGGGAGCTCACTATTAGCGCTACGTAGCACTACCGCTGTTCGCGGAGACGCTGGATAGCGCTATCAAAATTATGATGACGTCACTGTCCGTAGCGTTTGACGTCATAAACGCGCGCTATCCATGCTACTGCTTCCGAGGTAGTGCATGGATAGCGTTTGGCTCAATCCCCACCATTGTCTGTTTAAACATCACGTGCTATCTCTCTTTTAAGGTTAGAGAAAATTTATGCGTGATCTTGAAAGTAGAAAATAAGAAATTGTTTATATGTCCTAATGAAAATATTTAATTAACATAAAAATCTCTCTTCATTGAGAGAGAGAGAGAGAGAGAGAGAGAGAGAGAGAGAGAGAGAGAGAGAGAGAGAGAGAGAGAGAGAGAGAGAGAGAGAGAGAGAGAGAGAGAGAGAAAGAGAGAGAGAGAGAGATCTGTTTCATTGAAATTTATTAAATTTATTAAAATATATTAAAATTCCTTAATATATACTCATTTAAATTTGTTAAAATTTCTTAAAATTCATAAAATTTATTTCATTGTTATTTATTATATAAATAAATTTTTTAAATTTTAATAAATGTTAAATATTAATTTTTAATAAATTTTAATGCATTTTAATAAATCTTAATAAATAATAAAAAGGGATCAAATAAAAAAGTTTCTGTGAAATATTTCATTAATATATTTCTATCAAGGTGATCAAGACTGGATCTTTGAGTTTAATATTATTTTTCATCAAAATATGTATATAATAATATATACTATTTTGATTCATTAGACTGCATGTACTGTTTGTCTTAAAATGCAATCCTTTTCTGTACCAATTGCAAATATGTAAACGACTTAAGTATCATTATTATCAATTAAATTGATAACGTAATCATATATTATTTTAAAATTTTAGTTTAAATAATTAATGCAATTCAAGAGCGACAGTATACGACATAGTGCAAAAGAACATAAATTTAGATTAAAAAATTATATTAGGCATAAGCTTCAAACATATAATATTATGTAAAATAAATATAAATTAATAATTAATTAATTTGATTTTGAATTGAGATAGAAAAATGGAACAAAATAAAAATTTATAGGAAATTGTTTAAATTATTTTATTTTATTACATATAAAATAATTTTAATTAAAGAGTAATATATAGAACTTATTAATTATTATTTAATTTATTTAAAAATTAAAAAATTTATTTAATAAGATCGTAAATAACTTTAATAATTTTTATTTTGTGAACTTTAATAATTTCAATTTTCATTGAAAAATTTAATTGTTTAATAATCATTTTATAATTATTAAAATATTGAATATAAAATAAATGTAAACAAATAAGTATCATATATATATAAAGAAAAATAATAAATATACTAAGTAACATTGTTAACATAAATAATTATTAATATATATATAAACATTTTGTTAATATTGCTGGCAGTGGCTAATCAACTGCCCAACAGTGTTTGCTACGCTATAGCTGTTCACGGAACTCGCTATCACTACCGCGCTATTGGCTCCACGAACAGTTCAGATAGCGTTAGCGTTTGTAGCGTTAATAGTGTCTCCTCGAACGCACCCTAGAACTCAAGGTGGGAGGATGTGAGAAACGGAGTTGTAACTTTTTCGTTTTTTGGAACGCACTTGACTTTTCTGAACAAACCTAGCGCACACGCGGAATCTAATGGAGGGGATGCGCGCGCAGGAGGACAGAGGGAGAGAGAGGCGGAGGTCTTGTGTGTCTATCAAGATATCTAAATGTTTTCTTAAAAAAGTTATCTTAAAGTTGAATATAATATATACTTATATAATATGCTTATACCTTACGCCTTAAATCTCATTGTATAGACACCGCTTTAGACCGTGTCTAAAATACGTCTTTATGTCCCGACTTTGGATGCGTGCTGTCTGGGAAAATAATCGTTAGATCATGACTGAAATATGACTTCGAAATGATGTTCATCATGACGTCAATTTTAGGTCATGTAAAAAAATGGTCATTTTGACGACATATGACCAGATATGACCATTTTGGGACGTAAAATGACGTGGCTTGCTACCTGGGAACCTGCATATGCATAGCATGAGAGCGCTAACTCAATAAGCATCTTATGTAAATCAATATGGCGACTTTATCCTGGGAGTTGATTGGTTCAACGGTCTTATGCTACGGTTTATGTAGCTTATGTCATTTCATGAAGAAAAAGATAAAATGACAATAATTAAGGTATGTGATAAAAGGCTGCCCAAATATATATAAGAAAGCGGTATACATTTCGTTTAAGTATTAAAACTAAAGAACAAATGATATAACCTCATTTTAAGAGTATTTTTGTATAAAATAACTTAATATTAATGATATTTATTAGTATTATTAAGTATCATTCTTTAAATATATATATATATATATACATATATATAAACATTTTAAAAATGTCAACAAATTACTCGTAGCAATTATATGTGACATTTATTAGCATATATATATGTACATATACATTCCACTTGACGAACAATGTACATTACATAGCAGATGACACATTCCGATCGGTTATTCAGTCATGTACAACATGTACATTATATACTGGTACGCCTAGGGAATCAAGGTTAGCAGTCTAGTATATTATAGAAGTCTGTGGTCAATAAGCATCTTATGTAAATCAATATGGCGACTTTATGCTGGGAGCTGATTGGTTCAACGGTTTTATGCTCTGCTTGTGCTGGGGGTCTATTACAGTTCTTAGTGAGATCACTCACTGTGAAAATGTGAAAAGTGAGCTACAGTGATTGGTGTATATTGTTAGTTCTAAAAGTATACATCAATCAGTGGAGAGAGTGCTGGAAATGTGAAAAGTGAGTGAACTCACCTAAGAACTGTAATAGACCCCCAGCTCATGTCATTTTGGGTGCGTTCGGGGAGACGCTATTAAGACCCTCACACATGAATTGACATAACCATAACGTAAGGTTTTGACGCATTAGATTGAGCGACCATAACCGTAACCTGCCGTAACCGGCTAATTCAAGTACGTGATTGGTTGAAACCTTACTGTTACGGTTATGTCAATTCATGTGTGAGGGTGCGGTCCCATGGAGCGGATTATGCGAAAGCGGAACGAGCGGATCACCAATCACAGGACCGTTTCGACGGAATCTTTAAAAGAGTTCTATCAGAATGATCCCGCGATTGGTGATTCGCTCGTTCCGCTTCCGCATAATCCGCTTCATGGGACCGCACCCTGAGGGTCTTTAGTGCTATCATCATTAAAGACCTATAATCAAAGATGCGCCAATGGCTCCCCACTATGACTGCTATCCACCATCTTGTACCCATACGGAGACTGGATGGGGGCTGGAGCCGGGGGCTGGGGTCTGGAGTAGTGGAGATAGTAAACAATGCGAGCCTGCTCCAAGTTGTACGCAGCCATATAACAGATGCAAATTTAATTTTTCTTGTTCTTCCTGAGTGTACCGTCAAAATATAGTGACCCTCGAGAGTGCAGAGATTGAATTACCTTATAATTTCTGACACATATTTTTTTAACCTATACTGCTCAACACAGAGCACTCTCCCCTCTTCCTCGCTCAGCGTGGGTACGCAATGGCGGATAAACCATGTGATTCAAGTGACCAATCAAAATTGTGTTTGCCATTGGCGAATCTTGATTATAGGGCCGGAATTCATAGTCGAATCTTATTCAAGTTCCAGCTTAAGCACGATCTTGAGACGTCAATGCTGTTATTTCATTGGTTAAGTAAGTCTCAAGTTGGCTCGAAGCTAGACTTAAGACAATGCTTGAGCTTAAGATCGGTCTATGAATCCCGTCCTAGGTCTTTAATCAGCATCAGTTTATCCTTGTTCTACTTTTAATAAGTAATGAAGATGGACTGATGCTGGTAGCGCTAATAGCGTCTCCCCGAACGCACCGTTTGTGTGCGATGGCCCTTAGGGTGGCCGCACAGATTTTTGCATAACGCATAACGTATGTATATAAGCAAATTGATTGGTCCATAAGCTAAATGCATAAGAAATTCAACCCATCGAATTTCTTATGCATTTATATTGGATTGCCCATGTACATTGCAAGCAAAGTAAAGTCCACATAGGTTAACGACTTTGACGGGGTGGGTGCGGGAGAGGCGCCGAAGGTCCCCTTTGCACCCCCGTGTGTGTGTGTGTGTGTGTGTGTGTGTGTGTGTGTGTGTGTGTGTGTGTGTGTGTGTGTGTGTGTGTGTGTGTGTGTGTGTGTGTGTGTGTGTGTGTGTGTGTGTGTGTGTGTGTGTGCAAAGCATTCACTGCATCACATAAGTTTGCGACTTTCCGTGTATGCATTTGGTCCGTGCGCATGTGCAGTGTGCGCATTTGGTCTGTGTCCGTTTCGCTCTGTGCGCATTTGGTCTGTGTCCGTTTCGCACTGTGTCCGTTTTGCTCTGTGCGCATTTGGTCTGTGTCCGTTTCGCACTGTGTCCGTTTGTTACTGTGTCCGTTTCGCGCGCGCGCGCGCGCGCGCGCGCGTGTGTGTGTGTGTGTGTGTGTGCATGCGAAGCATTCTCTGCACCACATAGGTTTGCGACTTTCCAAACGAAATGCTCGAGATTTTCATTAAATACATACACACTTGAATTTCGCGCAATTTTTGCATAATTGTGCCTATAGAGGGTGTCTTCCGAAATGCGCTGAAAGTACTGACAGTACTGTTTTCGTACAGCTTTCGATTCGGAACTTCCGAAATTGTTTTCAGCGTGCTGCAAGAGAATAATAATTACTATCTTTTTAACGAAACTTGACCCTAGGGAATTGCTGACTTCCGGTTGATTCTGCACATGGTCTCGAGGTAGTGCAAGTTCAGTAATGTATATGGCGGCTGATCGTTTTGTAAAAAAGTAAAAAGTAATTTCACTATGTCGTTAAAAGGTTACACGACATTTTCTTGAAAACTAGATGAGAAAATGTTGGTACTAACAAATTCTCTAGGCAATACAATTTTAATTTCAGGTTAGTAACATTGTTGAAGTAGTAAATCCGTGTGTGAAGAGTCGTTTTGACATATGTGTGCGTATGTGACCGGTCACGGTGTTACTAACCTGCGGAAATTGAAATTATATTGCCTAGAGAATTTGTTAGTACCAACATTTTTTTATCTACACTTCTCGCAAAAATTAAAGGAACAAAAAAATTTTCTAAATTTTTTGCCAATTTTCAACAGGCTGTATTTTAGTGAAAAATGGTCGTACAGGAAATAAAAAAACATAGCTTTTGAAGCTTGAAGACTCTAGTTTTAGAATTTTTTGGTTAAAAATTTTTTTGAGCACCGGTAGCCATGCAATTCTTGGATAAAGCACGAAGAAAAAATTTTCAAAATTTTTTACATTTTTTTTCGCTCTACGGGCATGAAAAAAATTTTTCGAGCTAAACCAATGCATAGGTCGCATAGCCTGTTCATTCAGCTTCAATTTGCTTTTTTCGAAAGTCAGATACGACTATTTGTCTTCGAGATATCGAATTTTGAATGCAAAAGGACCCTTTTTCACTCAACTGCCGATATCTCTGAAACTACTGGTCGCCTAGCGAGCTGACGAGCGGTTTCGTTTTCTGCAGAAAATTTCCTACAAAAATCTGTCATGGTTGATTGAAAAAAAAATTTTGTCCCACCTGAAACGGTAACGTGAAAAAAGAGCAAAAAAATGTCATTTTCCCCTTTTTTGATAAATCGACTGTGTCTTCGACAATATTGGGGCAAAAGCTTAGGTTAGAAGAAAATTTTACAGTCTAATGTACCCCAAAGACCCCCCTAAATTTTTAGATCGATCGGTTCAGCGGTTTCCCCGGACCGATTGATTGAAATTTTGAAAAAATTAAGGGAACAAGACTTTGTTCCTTAAATTTGACCTAATCTTTTTAAAATTCAATAATTTCATTTTTTTTTACTTTTTACTCAATTTTGAGTTTTTTGAAGATTGAGTAACAAAAAAAAATCCAAAAAAATTTTTTCAAAAATTTTTATTCAAAAACATTACATTGTTGAGGCATCCTGCAATGAGTCCTGACCTGAATCCGATAGAGCACGTCTGGGACATATTGGGCCGCCGATTGCGTCAAAATTATCCGAATCTGAATAATTTGGGAGCATTAGAGAACGCTTTGATAAGAATTTGGCGTCAGATCCCTCAACAGATGATCCGAAATTGCATTTCGAATATGCAACAAAGATTGCAAGCTGTGATTAGGAGTAGAGGCGGGAACACTCGATACTGAACACGAGACACACACACTTTACACACACACACACACACACACACACACACACACACACACACACACACACACACACACACACACACACTTTAGAAAAAATGAGTTTGGAGTCGCAAAATACTGTGGAGCTGACGAACCACGGGGTCTCATTTTTTTCGAAGAATCATTAACACACGTGCGTAAGCACAAAAAAAGCGTAAATCCGACCGTGCAACCTCCACGTGGTATGCTTTGGATAACGCTAATGCCGGCGGTAAATCAATCATCAATCAAAATTTTCGTCAGAAAGTTTGATTTTCTTAAAAACGAAAAAAAAGAAATTTTTTCAAATTTTTTTTTTTAATTTAAAAAAAAATTTTTTTTGGAAATTTTCGAAATTTTTGAAAAAATTTTTTTGGATTTTTTTTTGTTACTTAATCTTCAAAAAACTCAAAATTGAGTAAAAAGAATTTTAAAAAGATTAGGTCAAATTTAAGAAACAAAGTCTTGTTCCCTTAATTTTTTCAAAATTTCAATCAATCGGTCCGGGGAAACCGCTGAACCGATCGATCTAAAAATTTAGGGGGGTCTTTGGGGTACATTAGACTGTAAAATTTTCTTCTAACCTAAGCTTTTGCCCCAATATTGTCGAAGATACAGTCGATTTACCAAAAAAGGGGAAAATGGCATTTTTTGCTCTTTTTTCACGTTACCGTTTCAGGTGGGACAAAATTTTTTTTTCAATCAACCATGACAGATTTTTGTAAGAAATTTTCTGCAGAAAACGAAACCGCTCGTCAGCTCGCTAGGCGACCAGTAGTTTCAGAGATATCGGCAGTTGAGTGAAAAAGAGTCCTTTTGCATTCAAAATTCGATATCTCGAAGACAAATAGTCGTATCTGACTTCCGAAAAAAGCAAATTAAAGCTGAATGAACAGGCTATGCGACCTATGCATTGGTTTAGCTCGAAAAATTTTTTTCATGCCCGTAGAGCGAAAAAAAAATGTAAAAAATTTTGAAAATTTTTTCTTCGTGCTTTATCCAAGAATTGCATGGCTACCGGTGCTCAGAAAAATTTTTAACCAAAAAATTCTAAAACTAGAGTCTTCAAGCTTCAAAAGCTATGTTTTTTTGGTAATTATTTAGTTTAGGCACTGGTATTCAAATATCGATGTAGTTGTGCTTATTCGATACAGTTTTGCTTCAAACGAACGAATCTGGCAAAAAAAAGCGTCGCTCTGCCCCGGAAAGCGAAATAATAATCGCTAAAGTTGACTAATATTCAGGTTATGAAACCTGTCATACCGACACAATGTAATGACTTGAGCACGCGCAGCGATCATATTCTCACGCTTTTAATCACAAGCGCATGCTCTGTTTAGCACAAGTCATGTTAAAAATGCGCGAATTTCAAATGTCTATATACATATTTTTACAAGCACAATTTTTTGTGTGGAAAGTCGCAAACCCATGTGGTGCAGAGAATGCTTTACGCACACACACACACACACACACACACACACACACGGGGAGGGTGCAAGGGGGGGCCTTCGGCCCCCCCCCTCCCGCACCCACCCCGTCCAAGTCGCTAACCCATGTGGACTTTACTTTGCTTGCAATGTACATAGGCAACCTATGTATATTGCAAGCAAAGTATGAGGCCACATGGGTTAGCGACTTGGACGGGGTGGGTGCGGGAGGGGGGGCCGAAGGCCCCCCCTTGCACCCCCCCGTGTGTGTGTGTGTGTGTGTGTGTGTGTGTGTGTGTGTGTGTGTGCGTAAAGCATTCTCTGCACCACATGGGTTTGCGACTTTCCACACAAAAGATTAGCAAGATCCTTACGCAAAGATTGTCAATGATGGTTGATTATTACTAGATCATATGCTAATCTTTACAGTATTTATTATTTTTAATATATGTAGACTCATTTATTATTAGTTACTATTAGAATACAAGGAAGTCGTTAAAAGTACACATTTTAAATTCGCGCCTTTATTTCATGCACATATGACCACCAAGCATGCGTATATGGCCGCGAAGCATGTACATATGACTGTAGAGCATGCGCACATGGCCGCGGAGAGTGCTCTTGTCGCTACATTTCGTCATATGACAGATTTCTTAACTTGAATATTCGACAAATTTTACGATTATTATTTCGCTTTCCGGGGCAGAGCGACGCTTTTTTTTGCCAGATTCGTTCGTTTGAAGCAAAACTGTATCGAATAAGCACAACTACATCGATATTTGAATACCAGTGCCTAAACTAAATAATTACCGTTTTTTTATTTCCTGTACGACCATTTTTCACTAAAATACAGCCTGTTGAAAATTGGCAAAAAATTTAGAAAATTTTTTTGTTCCTTTAATTTTTGCGAGAAGTGTAGTTTTCGGGAAAATGTCGTGTAACCCGTTAAAAAAATATTTTATATTAGATGTAAAAACTAATAATAATTATGAAGTATTCTTAAATGAAAAATGATTACGAGAAGGCATTAACAGGTAAGTAATAATTATTGAAGAAAATTTTGATTAAAATAAAGCAATAAGAATCTTCCCAGCAAACCTTAATTATTCCCCAAATATTCTAAAAGTATCCCCAATGTTCCAAAAATATATTCCATAGATATTCGTATCCTTCCCAAAATTTCCATGGAATATCATAGGAATCATCAAATGTCCTCTCTTATCTCCCGGCTTTTGTGCACATTCCCAGAATGTTTATACGCACATTCACTGGTCATTCTTAAAATATTCTATAAATAAAAATATCTTATAAATAGAACATAAAACGTAACGTGGAATTGAAAAGAAAAATAAGAGTTTAATGTATTGTCTAATCTAAATCTATGGCTGTTCATAAATAATTTAAAATTCTTTCAATCCAATTATTTATTAATTATGCATACATGTTTATATATTTGTACATATATATATATTTTTTAAGGCATAAGTAACTTAGAATAAAAATTATGCTTAATCATAAAAAATCACAGACATATCACATAAATATCCATCTTGTTGATTTTTATTCATCTCTTGTGTTATTACTTTGTGCTAAAGCGTGTGTTTTTTTACGCAAAAGTTTGTCCTTTGCTCTAATAAGCCAATTTTCTATTATTTTGTTTATTTCTGTTATAGTTGTGTTGTCTTTTATTACGACTTCTATAAAAATAATAATACACATGTTATTATTCACGTTATATTACACACATACACACACATATTATGTTATTAATAATTTTATAATTACTTATTTTCTATAACTTTGCAGATGCTTAAAGTACTGAAGTTATTTTTATTTGTTCTTTTACCTTTGAATGCGTACACAATTTTTTATTTTGTACACAATTCAAGAGTAAAGAGTGTACTCATAATTTTGCGGGTCATTTCCGTTGGATTGGAACCACCAATTTCTTGTAACATCTGGCGCTGAAAGTAATTAACAGATTTTATATAGAAATACATAAATATAGGAACTATATATTTTTTATATTGTTTTGTGACCTTACCAGTTAATTTTAATTTTTTTGTGCAATAAAAAGCGCTCCATTTCTAATATTTATTGCTCAGTGGCTAGTGGCAATGTATTTGTAATGTCAAACTCATTTGTTTCCAATTCTGTCTTTCCTTATTCTGATTCGACGTAATTCTTCCTGTACTTCCGTCAAAATCTTAGTTTTCTTCCGATCAACAACTAATGAGGATATTTGAATTGAAAGTTTCTTCAAAATTTGTATCAATCCATTTAAATTTATTTCCTTCAAATCCAGATCTACAATATTAAAAAGTACAAATTGTTATTGTACAATTCTACATCATTGTAACTAAAATACATAATTTATATTGTATTAATAACTCACTAGTGATAAGTTTTCGTTTTCTCTCCACTTCACACGCGGTCTTTCCTATTTTATCTGTAATAAAATACCACAGTTTGAAGTAATAATAAAAAGTGTAAATGTATAAATATAAATATAAATATAAATATATATATATATATATATATATATATAATTCAAATACGAGCCATCATACACACATACACATACTTGATGGCGTTCATTTTTATTTTTTCTAAAAATAATTGAAGTATAACGTCAACAATATTCTTTCGTGACTAATTAAAAATAAGTAAAAAATTAAATTTTTTTATACAAATTAAAATGCAGTTCGTAATTTTGATTTAATAATTAATGATAGAAAAATCCATACATTCATACTCTTATTTATTACGAGATGTAAATATAAACTGTTATTTTTTTACACAGTGTGATCAAGGTGAAATATACAAAGCAAAACAAAAGTTAACATTAACCTATGATATGTCGATTTTGGAGTTTACTTTTTCACACGTCGTCGTCTCGCGAAAACATTAATTATTACAAAATATGAAACAGTATTATAAAAACATTATTAGAAAATACTTTCTAGTTTGTTACTTTTTAAATCTTTTTTAGCTTTGTTTCAAAGTTATTTTTAAAAATATAGTACTTGTTTTAAAAAATACCAAAAAGAAGCCGACTTTGGTATACTTCTTCAAAACTATGTATAAATCTATGTCAAACAAGTCATATTTTAAAGGAAGCTTATTATAAAATTAATGTTCTGATATATCCCATCATTACATACCATCATATGTACGACAGACAAAATTTCTATTTAACAATTAAGAAAATCTTGATAATTTTAAATAGTATACTTAAATTTTTTTGAAATTATTAGTTATGCATTATGTGTAAAATTATAAATTATTTTTCAATTTTGTACAAAAGTTTATATATTAAATTTTTTTAGATTAAATTTTAATAAACAATAATTTTGTGTATTTACTCAAAATTTCATCAGTTTTTTGCAGAAGAACGTTATCAACGTTATCATCAACGTTCGTACAACCATCCTTGTCATGACATGCTGATAAATCATAAAGCTGAAAGATGTTTGTGTGTCACTGGAATCATTGAGTCCCTGCATGGATGCAGTCAATATTTGCGATAATGTTGCAATTGTCAAAAGAAAATACATTTACATTAGTCATTTAAAAAGGGGAAAAACAATGTAGAATAGTTTTTTGAAAAAGAAGTCATAACGGTTAAAACACGTCCGATACAACACGCAACCCAGGAGACTGACGTATTTTACTTTGAAAATTGCAACATCATCGCAAATATTGACTGCATTCATGCAGGGAGTCAATAAGTCATGACAAACGGGATGGTTGTACAAATCTTATTTATAACTCTATTTTAGGTTGAATTTTTCACACCACATTAAAGATCTCACTGAAAAAGAACCCAAAATATGGATCGAAACGTCGTGGTAACATTTTTCTATTCAATAAAGTGGCCAGTTGGGTCGTCCAAAATAATTTACCATTGATTCTTATTTACTGGCAAATTAAATTTTATCCTTTGATTGGAATATGTTTACCATAATATAAATTATTTATGGGAAGAAATAAATTCAGAAAAACATGCTTCTGAAATCAATACTATTAAATTGCTCATTAATTAAAAAGATAACATTTTTTTCTTTAAGATCAGACTTAATTTTTTCAATTTTTATTTAAACGTTTGTAATAACTGCATGTGTATGTGTTGTGTATTAGTACTTGTGTATGTACGTATAGGTATGCATCATGTTTTATGGATATATATAGGATATACATAAATGGAAATATGAATAAATTTACTTACGGAAAGAGGTCGAATTTTGCTGCAAACTTAATAGACAGTATACTGTGTAAAGAATCCTTGAGCTTTGAAGAATCACTCTTTCCACACACGGTCGATCTCTCTACGAGCTTTATATTATCATACAACCAGCACCCAGTAAAACAGTACAAGATATCCATGTTGAATCTGTGTAGAATCTGTATAAAAAAACGTGGATTTCACATGAAAACAACATAAATTATTTACAAAAAGAAGTCAATTTAGAAAAAGATGCTTCTGAAATCAATACTATTAAATTGTTCATTAATTAAAAAGATAACATTTTATTCTTTAAAATCAAAATTAATTTTTTCAATTTTTGTTTAAACGTTTGTAATAACTGCATGTGTATGTGTTGTATATTAGTGTACGTGTGTATGTACGTGTAGGTATGCATCATGTTTTATAGATATATATATAGGGGATATACATAAATGGAAATATTAATAAATTTACTTACGGAAAGAGGTCGAATCGTGCTGCAAACTTAATAAACAGTATGCTGTGTAAAGAATCCCTGAGCTTTTATGAATCACTTTTTCCACACACGGTCGATCTCGTCGCTTTATATTATCAAATAACCAGCACCACCCAGTAAAACAGTACATGATATCCACGTTGAATCTACGTAAAATCTATGTAAAAACGTAGATTCCACATGAAAACAACATGGATTTCATGTACTGTTTTAACAGGGTAACAGCTAATCAACACGTTCACTGCATGCAGTGCACGATGTAATGCAATGCAATGATCAATGATAATGATGGCTGTACGTACGTACACAGGCTGCGTTCCGTGTCAGCCCGTATCACGTGCACACACTCAGCCAATCGGGCGTCGATATTTATGCGCAATACAAACCTGTAGAAGCGTGAACGCTGACGTCGTGTTTATGAACCAATTACCAATGTAGTAGCTGTTGCGCGCGCACAAATAGCGAGATGCGTACATGCGCATGATGGTTTATTCGTAACAATTCCTCGAATATTCTACATATGTCCCATTATATATTCTATGAATATTTTTATCTTATGTACATATAATATTTATACACTATTCCAAATATTATAGGGGACATTTGATGACTCTGTGAACATTCTTCTCTCATTCCAGATATACGGCAGTTTCGGGATACAAACGGAATATTTTAGGAATATCTAAGGTTAGCTGGGTTCTAATAAGTTATAAATTTATAATTTTAATAATACATTTCTGATATTTTATAGATAAAAACTTTGTTTTTGAAATATTACAAAACATAAAAAAAAGTGGAATAAGTCCAAAGAAAGTAGATGAAATCGAAGAGATTATGTTTGAATCTAAAGAAAATAAAGAAAATAATACAAATAAAACGTTTGAAGAAGAAAGTTCTGAAGCAGGTACTTATATTCCCAGATAGCACACGGACGTCCTTAGGCCGTCTTCAGGACGTCCAGGACGGACTTCGTGGATATCCCGAGGACATCCTGATTTTATCCCGGGACGTCCTCGGGACATCCTGAGAAATAGCAAACGAGCGCCATTTTTTAGTCCTCAGGACATCCTGAGGACAGTCCACCCAACGTCCTGAGGATACCATAGGATTTCCTCAGGAATAGCAAACAATGATCACTCTTTGTCAGATTTTTTAGATTTTTTTAGGATTTTTGATAAATGTATCAATTTTTTATAAAAATTGAAACGTTTCTCAAAAAAAATTTAAAAAATAAAAAATTTCGATTAATTAAAAAAATTTTCAAATACATATTTTTAAGTATTTTTAACAGTTTTTGAGAATTGAAAAAAACTTTAACAAAAAATTAAAAGTTTAAATTATTTCTACGATAATTTTGTAAGAGGAAGAAGACTATACATGTTTCAGCAACAGTTGTACCTGTTAAAGCATGTTTAATTTCTGTACCCGAGAAAACGGTCACCCATCCAAGTATCAACCATCGTCGACGTTGCTTGACCTCGAAGACCATACGCATTCTAACGCTTCGTGATAATCCATGAGTACTTCTTGTTTATGCATATAGTACATATTTGTTATAAATCATTACAATAGATGTTGTTAGAAGGATGAAACATATATAGTTAACTTATATTTTTATAAATAAATATAAAGTTTTACAGTTTTTAAAAATCATTTTTACATATGCGCGCGAAATAGCATGTGGAATAACTTATTTAAAAAACTGTTTTTGCGCCGTTCGTATAAAATAAAATAAAAAAATTATTTAATGTCATCTTTTATAATTTTTTAGTATTGTTAATATGTCATATTGTTTCAATAAGTGTAGACATTCAATCTGACTAAAGTCAACATTTTTACACATTTGATTTTGCAATACATTCTAGAAATACGTACGATATTCAAAGATTTCTCACTTGCTATATTAATTTACCCGTCTTTTTCAAAAATTACTATACGTTCAGGATGTCCCTGAATACTATTTTAAGATATCCTAAGGACTTTCGTAGGATGTCCTGAGGACTCTCTTAGGATGTCCTAAGGACTGTCTTAGAATGTCTTGAGGATTGTTTTAGAATGTCCTGAGGACTGTCTTAGGATGTCCTGAGGACTTTCAGGATATCATATTCTTAGAACATTCTGTGCTATCTAAAATGTCTGGTATTTATACAGTCATTATATTTAAGTTTATCTTCAGACATTTTGTAGCTAATGAATATACAATATTTTAAAAATAACGTTTTCAGCTAGAATACATATATCCTCAGGACATCCCAAGGATGTCCTCAAGACATGAGTAAAATTTCAATTTATATTAATACTATTACAGAATCTAACATTCTAAACTAACTTTAGAAGTCAAATTTATGCATAAAATATTTATATAAAATATTTACAATAATACAACTATTACCCAGGTAGCAAGCTCACGTTATTTTGACGTCCCAAAATGGTCATTTACTGACTATTCTTGACGTCACGAAATGACGTCCTTATGACGTTAAAATGACGGTCGAATGTCACAAATTCCTGACGTCATGAAATGTACCGTATTTTGACGTCATGGAATGACGTGAACAATATGTAGTCAAAAAAATCTCTTAAATTATCCTGTTTCTGAATATAATAACATAAAGAGACTTCTAAAAGATAATATTATAATGTCAGAATGTTAACTAATGCGTCGTTTTTTGAGAAAAGAAAGATATCATGAAACTGATATCTAAAACATTTCTTAAATCGGATATCTTTAAACTGCAAATAGAGAAAAATAAAATAAAATAAAAATTTCATTTTTTTTAAATTATTTTTATCAACAGCACATACTAAATTTAGGACAAATTTTTATTAATTAATTAAATTTAAATTATATTATTTTATTTTAGTCTTATTTGCCGCTGGTAGGTTTGAACCCGAGACCTTAGGATTACGAACCTTGTTCTCTATCTGCTACGCCAATTTGACTCATCGATATGGGTACTTGTTATTGTCTACATATACCTATATGTTATAAACTGACGCAATTATAGTATTTTTTATAAAAGCAATTAAATTTTTCAAAACATTAAAAATAAATAGCATTAATTTATTTACTTATTAATTTAATTGTTAAATTTATCTTTTTTCATAACTTTAATAATTTGATGGAAATTGCGATCTATTTAGCACTAATTCGAAGCGTCCAAATGGTTAATTAGATAGTTAAGTATATAGATCATACATTCTAAGAAAAATTATAGTACATTTATTATCCTGTTTTTGTACAGTACATGATGAATTTAGATTTTGTGCATTTTTTGTGCGCAGTAATTGTAGACAAACCGTTATTTTTGAAAACATTATCTTTATGATAATTTTTTTAAATATCTCTCATTCAGGATGTTATAGGCTGCGTTCCGATATTTACTGTCAGTACTGAAAATCTACAGTATACCCAGTGAGCATTATTGAGAGGAGGAATTCTTTAAGAGGACTTTTTTAAGACCTCATTAATTTTTCTTGAAAATGATATCAATAAGTTATCTTTCTGCAAGATATCTTTTAAAAGAGCTCTTTATGATATCGATTTATAGATGTCTCTAAAGTCTTTAAAAAAGAGGTCTTAAAGAGAACTTTTAAAAGATCTCATTAATTTTTCTTAAAAATGATATCAGTAAGTTATCTCTTGCAAGATGTTTCTTAAAAAACATAACCTGGATCTGTGAGACATCCTAAAAAGTAATAATACTTTTAATTGTGGAAGTTTCATAGATATTTTGTGGAAGTTTTGTGAAAGTTTTTAGGAATTGGCAAGGAGAGAAGAGAGGAATAATTAAAAACGATAAAAGGTAAGACACTGAGGGCCTGTTGTTTCAACTTATTAAAAGTAAACATATATGCATTTGTTTTTATCTTTTTTCTCAATTAATAAATTATAGATAATGTACTTCTCAAATAAAGTTTTCCAATAAATTGGAACAATTAGCCCTAAAATATATATATAAAATATATAAAAACCTATTAAAAGCTATATTAAATTACAAAAGTTAATAACCTATAATAACGTTTATAGGTTATAGGTTATAATTGTTGTAAAGTATAAATATAATATATTTTTATTTTAATTTATAATTAATATTTTCATATATTTTCCCCAAAGATGTCATTACGTAAGGACTTTATATAAAATAAAAAATATATTTTGTACATTATTTATAAACATCCCTAATAGCAAAATGCTAGCAGATTGCGAGCAGATTGGCAGCAAATTCAATCAGATACCCATTGCAGATCCATAGCATTCTGTGTCCGCATTAAGCTCAGTATTTGTTGACAAAGCCTGCTGGCATGGCATGCCAGCAGATTGATTGCAGAAACCGAGCAGGATCTGCTGACATAACCTGACAGCAGATTGGCAGCAGAAATCAAGCAGATATCTAAAAGATTTCTTAAATCGGATATCTTAAAGTGCAACTAGAGATAAAAAAATAAAATAAAAATTTCATTTTTTTTAAATTATTTTTATTAACAGTACATACTAAATTTAGGACAAATTTTTATTAATTAATTAAATTTAAATTATTTTATTTTATTCTTACTTGCGCTGGTTTTGAACCCGGGACCTTAGGATGACGAACCTTGTACTCTATCTGCTACGCCAATTTGACTCATCGGTATGAGTACTTGTTATTGTCTACATATACCAATATGTTATAAACTGACACAATTATATTATTTTTTATAAAAACAATTAAATTTTGCAAAACAATTAAAAATAAATAGCATTAATTTATTTATTTATTAATTTTATTGTTAAATTTATCTTTTTCCATAATAATTTTATGGAAATTGCGATCTATTTAGCATTAATACTTTGAAGCGTTCAAATGGTTAATTAGATGGTTAACTATATAGATCATATATTTTAAGAAAAATTGAATAGTACATCTATTATCCTGTTTTTGTTCAGTACATGATGAATTTAGATTTTGTGCATTTTTTGTGCGCAGTAATTGTAGACAAACTAATTTTTGAAAACATTATCTTTATGATAATTTTTTTAAATATCAAATGGATTTCTCATTCAGGATGTTATAATGTTGTCTGATTTCTGCTACGACGCGCATGGACGGCTCAAAAATCGGACAGCATTGTGTGATATTTTTTATGAGACATTAAGCTGACATCATAAGGATAACATTTTTATGAAACTTAAATGAAACTCTTCAATAAGATATCTCAAAGACCTCTCTTAGATATCTCTGATAAATGTTACCATTTTGACATCATTTCCAAGATATCTAAATGTTTTCTTTAAAAAGTTCTCTTAAAGTTTTCTGACAAGCGTATTGTCTGGGCTTTTTAAATTTATCTGAAATTCTTTTATCTTTATTATTTTCTATTGGTTGCCGGTATTATACATATACTTTAAACTTATGTATAATACAAGTAACCAATAGGAAATAATATAGATAAAAGAACTTCAGATAAATTATAAAAATATAGCTGCCTAATACTTTTGGCCAAGCCTGTATACATACATATATTTTTATATAATTAGGGATCGTAAGGAAATAAAATTATTATAATTGTCAATACATTTTTAATAAGAGTTTAGGCATCATTTCTGTTATTTCAAATTTACCGTTATCGCGCGGTAGCTCAATACAATAAAGTACTTAATCTTTCAATACAATGTATATCGGCGAGAGAACAATTAAACTCTTATTAAAAATGTATTGACAATTAATAATAATTTTATTTCCTTACGATCTCTAATATATTAGAAATATATGTATGTATACAGGATTGGCCAAAAGTATTAGACAATGATATAATTTAATTTCTCAATAATTTCTACTGCCGCAAACTTTGTTCTTACGTTTTTTTCTATAGAAACATATTAATGCAAGTTTTAATTGGCATTTAAATGGCAATTAAGATTATAAAGTAACGGACATACTGTTTGATTTCTGCTGCCGATCTACCTACAGGTTATGTCAACAGGCTCTGCTCGATTTCTGCTGCCAATCTGCTGTCAGTTATATCAGCAGGTTTTGCTCGATTTCTGCTGCCAATCTGTTGTCAGATTATGTTAGCAAGCTCTGCTTGATTTCTGACAGCAGTTTGCCGACATCGTTGGATATTACAGACTTTGTATAAAATTTGTTGCCATTCTGTCGTCAAAAATTGATAGCATGCTCTGCTCAAAATCTGTTCCTGCAGGCTTGGCTATCTGGGATATTATTTTGATTGTGAATTATCTTATTTTCTATCCTAATTATCTATTACATTAATTTATTATTAATTTTATTATAACTTGTATAGTTTTTATAGATGTACCAGTACATTCCCAAATATGTAATGAGACTAATCAACAAGAAGAAAGAATTAGAAAGAAAGAATTTCATAACGAAATGTGTTGTAGTAAGTATATTATTTATATTTTAATACATGTCATATATGTTTTCAGATGATACTTATATATAAGAGGCAATAATTATTATTACCTTGAATATTTTTTAAACTATGAATGGACAAAAATTTATCTAAAATATTACAACATTATATGTTACAGAAATTGCTATCTTATGATATCGTTTTTCTTTCTAAATGGTGAATCTTGAAGAATTTAAAGCACTTTTATTTTTTACAGTCGCAGTATATAGTTATTGCCTCTTTCTATAATATTGTTTGTTTTATCTGTTCTGGGTCTGCTCGGAGCAAATCCAAGTAGACCAACGCACTCTAATAGGTTGATTCCGATGACGCCAACCTATTAGAGTACGTTGGTCTTCTTGGATTTGCTCCGAGTAGACCCAGAACAGACAAAACAGTATTTATATAAGCTTTAATACGGAGTATATACATATATTGTTATTTTTCTAAATAGAAACTTGCCAGAATGACATTAAGAAAATAATGCAAATGTTAATTACAATCCAACAACTGTTGCTGAGTGAACATCCTTCTTCCATACAAGAGAATACTACAAATTTTAATCTGCCAATTGCAACACCTCGAGCGCTAGAAGAATTTAATAAATTAATATAATAAACACAAGATCGTGTATCTTTGCTCCAATATGTAAGTAAATCTTAGGTGCTATATTATGCACGTATTTAATTTTTGATTCGTATACATCTGAAACAAAAAATTCTCGATGAATTCGTCATGAATCTTCCATACACACTCTTCATAAATAATAAATGAATCACGAATATTCGCGCATAGTGTACAGCCACTCTTAGCAATTACAAAAATATATGTAATACTTTTTTTATAGAAAAAAATAATTTCCACTTTGGGAGGGAAGAATGCAGAACAACATGTACGAAATGCATTAAAATGCACTTTGACTGACACTTTGGGTTATCAAACGTCATGGACAGGACAAAAAAATACTATCCAAACAAGAGGCATGAAATTTGTTGACATTATTATAGGTATTTTTGTTATGTGTTTTATTACTTTTAAGGGCCACTTGCACCAAACTCTGTTGATTAACCTAATCGTTGATTATTCCATTGAAATTGACTAATCGCATTTGTTAATTTTGCTTAACAACAAATTCAATTGGTCAATTCCAATGGAATAATCAACGATTAGATTAATCACAGTTTGGTGCAAGTGGCTCTAAATATGTCAGACTTGTACATAACATGACAAGTCAGTGACTTTTTAAAACATTATTAAAAAGCTAAGTGCCATTTGCCAGCAGCACATATGTCATGTTATGTTTAAGTTTGTGTGCAAATCTTTAGTAATAATTTAATTATATAATACATTTTTGACAGAAATAGTGTAAAATGTAGAGTACATATCAAGGAGAATGTATAATTACATTACTGGTAATTGATGTGGTACTTGCAGTGCTACAAAATAAATTCCACATCAATTAGCCCTTAGTACATGTTTCACATTATGACTGCATTCTGATATTCACTGATAGCACTGGAAAATTATAGTTTTTAATTTTATATCACGTATAACATTTTACTATCAGCGAATATCAAAACAGCCTGGATGTTTCTATGGAAAATAATAAATTTATTGATTCTACCTTGATATATGCTTTACATTAGTTTTTCATTGAGTATTTCTGTCAAAAATATATAATTGAATAATTATATACATACATGCATATAAAATTAAATATATTACTATATGACTATAATTTTAATTTTTATTACAAAATTAATCTAATTTTTCAGAAATAATCATCAGTGGAAACAATACTTCTTCTTCGCATTTGGTTCAAAATGTCATCAAAAGCTGGCTACAGCATGCTGGTGATCGAATAACTCAAGAAAGAAAACGTCATGAATCACGAAGAAATATGTAACCGTTCGCGCCATATCACAGAAGAATAGTATTATAAGTCGCGCATAATAATAATATGCGAATAATACTAAATTATCTTCGAGTATAAATTGACAACTATAAAATGCTTTTCTCTCTTTAGTTTCTCATTCAATATTATCTACATAATATAAATTACTCAGTTCAACTTTGGGAGGAAAAAACTGCAGAATGTGTACGAAGGGGAAAAAAAACAGAAGTAATAACGGAATAGATATTTTTTTATTATATTATATTTGATATTAAAAATTTACAAATAGTATTATATTATTATTTGTTTATAATTTAATAGCGTTATTAATTTATTAAAAAATAATAACGCTACTAGATAGCATTTTTTAGCCTGTTCATGACATTTGATAAGCCAAAGTATCAGTTGAAGTGCATTTTAATGCATTTCGTACACATTCTGCATTTTTTCCTCCCAAAGTTAAACTGGGCAGCAATCATGTAACTTTTTCCTTAAGGCGGAAACGTGAAAAGTGAAAAGTTTCATGTAACTATCTCTTTCTATTGGTGTTGAATAGAAAGAAATGGTAACTTGAAACTTTTCATTTTTCACATTTTTGTCCTAGGGGAAAAATTACATGATTGATACCCTGATTAATATAATAATTTAGATTATGCAGATAATTTTAAATAAAAAACTAAAGAGGAGGGGGGAAGCATTTTATAGTCGTCAATTTATACTCTAAGCTAAATGATTTAGTATTATTTATTTAGTGTTACTTTTTTGTTTATTTTCAATCTTTTATAAACTTTTCATTTTTAAGAATACATAGACTTGCGACCAAATATACATATGAGAAACACGAGATGAGAAAAAATCATTCAAATGTAATAAGAATATAGTTTGTTATATATAATTATATAGTTTATTATATATAATAATTTTTATATAAACATGTACGCGTTATTTTATAATTAAAAAAAATAAAGTTTATATATATAATAATTTATGAATTTATTAATAACATTGTAATATAATTAAAAAGGAAAAAATAGTACAATTCTCAATATTAACATTTTTTAGACAATTTTAAGAAGTCAAATTATAGTATTCTTTTAGATGTCATTTATATGACGTCTTTTAGATGTCATTTATATGCGGTCTTTTTTCTCTCTAAAATCGACGCATTAGAGGACTTATTGTCATCAGTATGTTATCTTCAAGATGGCGTTGTTAGATATCCAACTCTCAAACCTGAGTACTTAAAGAACTCTTTTTTATAACATTTTGCTCACTGAGATATGTGACGTAAACTATAGATTTTCATTACTGGCAGTGAATACCGGAACGCAGCCATAGTGTTGTCTGATTTCTGAGTCAACTACGACGCGCATGGACGACTCAAAAATCGAACAGCATTGTGATATCTTTTATGAGACAATAAGCTGATATCGTTTAGCTGATATCGTAAGGATAACATTTTCAATGAGATATCTCAAAGACCGCTCTTAGTAGACGTCTCTGATAAATGTTATCATTTTGACATCATTTCCAAGATATCTAAATGTTTTCTTAAAAAAGTTCTCTTAAAGTTGAATATAATATGCTTATATAATATGCTTATGCCTTACGCCTTAAATCTCATTGTATAGATACCGCTTTAGACCGTGTCTAAAATACATCTTAATGACGTCTTTATGTCCCGATTTTGGATGCGTGCTGTCTGGGAAAATAATCGTCAGATCATGACTGAAATATGACTTCGAAATGACGTCATCATGACGTCAATTTTAGGTCATGTAAAAAAATGGTCATTTTGACGACATATGACCAGATATGACTATTTTGGAACGTCAAAATGACGTGGGCTTGCTACCTGGGTTATTTTTTATAAATTAGTATTAATTAGAAATATTGTAAATAATATATATATATATATATATAATTTACAATATTTCTTTTAGATTATATAATAAAAATAATAAAGATAAATTATATAAAAGTAAGATCCAAGTGCGGACATAAAGATCAGATATCCAGCATAGGACGTTCTGAATAGAACATCCGTTTTAATTCCAATAATGGACATCCTATGAATGTCCATTTTATATCCATGGACATGCGGACCTGAATTGGAATTAAAATGGACGTCCTTGGAACATCCAGTGCTATTTGGGAAACAAAACAACTTCAAAACGAAGCGACATCCGTCAGCTGACGACGTCAATCGATATATTGATTTAATAAAACTCGCGTTTACACATGCGAGCTCGCACGTAACACTTCCCCCCCTCTTCAAAATTGTCGTCCCGACAATTGAGGGGTTTCCCTTGAAGAAAACTCAGCTCGTAGTTCCAGGTTTCTTGATGCTTCCTGCTCTTCCCAGCTGGTGCCAAGGGTTTCCGAGCTGCATCCAACCTAAACTCTTTTCAACTCCCGAATATCCCGTCATCCTCTTTCAGGAAGTAGAAAGCTTTCTGACCGGAGACTTTCATTCCGTAGAGTCTGTCACTGAGATCTTTCTGCTGCCGAAATTGAACGCGTGTCTCTTCTTCTTGAAGAGTTTTGCGCCCTTCTCTCTTGCTCTTCGGACAAGGGGGGGGGGGATAGACTACATGGACCCCTTCAGTTCCAAAGGACTCCCAAGTCCCCGTCTCGGCATTTGCTCTTCGTCTCACGGAAAAACCACGCTCAAAAACCGTGAGCGAGACGGACTTCAATTAAAAATTTCCAGGAAATCAAACGTTCTGTGTCGCCCTCCAAAAGGATGTTCAACTTTGCAACCAAAATTAATTAATTCTGAAAACAAAACATTACAAAAGCAGTATAAAAACATTAACATTAAAATTAGTAGTTCTCCTTTTTGTAAATGTGTGAATGTGTGCGGATGTAAGAATGTGTAAGTGTTTAGGCTCCGACTGCCCTACATGCCTATTTCTTTTCCAAGACAGGAGCCAACCTGTCCGCATGAACAACTTTCTTCCTATGCTTCGGCGTTCTACGGATACAGAAAACAACATCACTTATTTTCCTAACAATCAAATAGAGTCCTTCCCAATCACTTTGAAGCTTAGGAGCTCTTCCGAGCTTAATCATAAAAAAATGAGCCAATGCAGCAATTCTGACCTTGGATTTGGATTCAGCGGGTCAAAATACATACGGATAGACTATTCGTAAAAATACATAAAAATAGACTATTCTGGTCCGCCGGACCAACAGTTAAAAAAAATTTTTTTTAGGTTAGAAAATGCGAGTTAACTTTGCAATTCTGACCTTGGATTCGGATTCAGCGGGTCGAAATACATAAGGATTGACTAGTCTAGTCCGCCGGACCAACCACCTTTTTTTGTGTGCCTGTGTAATTTTTGAGTGAGTCCCAGATGCGCACAGTAATAAACGGACACAGCAAGCTGAGTAAAACGGACACAGTAACAAACGGACACAGACCAAACGGACACAGACCAAACGGACACAGTAATAAACGGACACAGTGCGAAACGGACACAGTAACAAACGGACACGGACCAACTGCGCACAGAGCGAAACGGACACAGACCAAATGCGCACAGAGCGAAACGGACACAGACCAAATGCGCACACTGCACATGCGCACAGACCAAATGCATACACGGAAAGTCGCAAACCCATTGGTTTGTTCGCGTCGCCATGCCCCGACATGCTCCTACTCACTCCAATGCATTCTAATAGGTTGGCGTCATCGGAATCAACGTATTGGAGTGCGTTGGGGTGAATAGGAGCATGTTGGGGCATGTGACGCGAATAGACCTCATGTGATGCAGTGAATGCTTTGCAAGCACACACACACACACACACACACACACACACACACACACACACACACACACACACACACGGGGGTGCAAGGGGGGCCTTCGGCCCCCCTCCCGCACCCACCCCGTCCAAGTCGCTAACCTATGTGGACTTTACTCTGCTTGCAATGTACATGGATTGCATTTGGTCCGTGCGCACGTGCAGTGTGCGCATTTGGTCCGTGTGCATTTGGTCCGTGCGCATTTGGTCCGTGTCCGTTTCGCACTGTGTCCGTTTCGCTCTGTGCGCATTTGGTCTGTGTCCGTTTGTTACTGTGTCCATTTCGCACTGTGTCCGTTTCGCTCTGTGCGCATTTGATCTGTGTCCGTTTGTTACTGTGTCCGTTTATTACTGTGTCCGTTTGGTCTGTGTCCGTTTGTTACTGTGTCCGTTTCACTCAGCCTGCTGTGTCCGTTTATTACTGTGCGCATCTGGGACGCTCCCTAATTTTCGAGCTACATGTGAAGCTTTTTTCTGTTTGCAGTAAATCTTGAAGATGAACCATCTACAAATTTAAAATAAAAAACATTTATATATATATATATATTTTACAATCAATTTTTGAAAACTAAAAAATAATATCATATGTACGTATAGGTATAGGTAATATATACATATATATATAATTATATAATTACATCATCATCTGGACTACAGTCCAGAATTGTAATAATTATTTGGCATTAGCATCAACAATATCTCCTTTTTCTATAATATCTTCATTTTTATTAATTTCTGCTACTACATCTGCTTGTCCTTTTTCTTTATTTTCAATTTAATTTCCTTCTTTTACATTTATGTTTTTACACGTTTCTTGTATTATATTTTCACCTTTTTCATTTGTCTTTATATTTGATTTGTTATTTTTTTCTGCAGAATCATCTACATTGTCACTCGTTTCCAAGTCATTATTATTTTTTAGCTTATAATATTTCTTAGCTATTGCTTGCAATTGTTCTACTGTGAGATCAGGTGGACGTGTCGAATTTGCCTCTCCATCACTTTCACTACTAATTTCTACTTTATTATCTAAATTTTGGTGAATCTAAAATTACATAATATTAGATAATTTAAAATATGTATTACCTATACAATGTATTAAAAGGTGATTTATTATAATATATTATATAATTTATTGTGTAATTTATTACTTACATTTTCTTTTTCATCAGAAGAAGTTGATTCGCTTGATGAATAAATTTTATTATTTCTGGATTTTTTCATATTCATTAATTTCTTTTCCTACATATTAATAATTTAAATTTTTTATATCAATTACTATTATTATTATTGCTATTATTACCAATACACTTTTACTATTGTACACTGCGCTTCAATAATTCGTTTTTTTGTGTAGATGAACGTAATAACTAATCAATACACGTTTGAGAGATCAAGCTTATTGGTCATTATTTGCGCAGAAAAAAGAAGGAATCTTTGAAACGCGGTGTCCAATAATGTCTTTTATATATAATGTCTTACTCTGTTTATATAGCTTCCCAAATAGCACTGGATGTTCCAAGGACGTCCATTTTAAGTCCAATTCAGGTCCGCATGTCCATGGACATAAAATGGACATTCATAGGATATCCATTATTGGAATTAAAACAGATGTTCTATTCAGAACGTCCTATGCTCGATATCTGATTTATGTCCGCACTTGGATCTTACTTTTATATAATCTATCTTTATTATTTTTATTATGTAATCTAAAAGAAATATTGTAAATTATATATATATATTATTTACAATATTTCTAATTAACATTAATTTATAAATAATAATAAATTATATTATTTTTAATTTTCAAAAGGTTTATTTTAATTGTTTTACTTTTAGATATCATATGAAATATGTAATATGAAATAATACGTATTATTTTTTAATTTATTATTAACATTATTAATTATTGATATTTTTTTAAATGTTTGTTATAATATATTATTGTTTTTTTTTCGTTTTTTATTGTTTCGTTTTTTAATTTTCGTTTCTTTTTCTTTTTTTTCTTTTTCTTTTTCGTTTTTTTGTCGTTTCTTTTTCGTTTTTTTGTCGTTTCTTTTTCCGACCAAAAGAGGGATACAGCAATTGGTCTGAGTCAAGCGCTGTCTCTGACCTAGTTTACACCGAGCACTTGGTACGCGTATCAAATAGTAAATAACTAATGAATGTGTTTAATCATTGGCTGATCAGCTTAAATTCACTACTTGATACGCGTACCAAGTGCTCGGTGTAAATTAGGGCTGTCTAATTAGTAGCATAATAGGCGCTAGACAGAGAAAGAAATTGACCCGGACCATGTCTCCTCTTTGTCTTTCTGCCGGACACTTTTCAAGAGCTTTTTGCAGGAAATGCTTTATGTCGATGATTTTTACAAATTTTGGATTAACCCACTATTGCAGCAAGCTCTTTAATTGAAAAAGGCCCAAAAGAAATAATCAAACCATAATAGGTCCAAAATTTGGTTTATTTCGAACTTTCTATGAATGTCCGAAATTGCGACAAACGTATATCCCATGGACGTCCATTAAAGGACTTTCTATGAACGTACAAAGTTGTGCCAAACGTATATCCTATGGACGTCCATCGAATGTCCGACGGACCTTATTTGGACTTTTAATGGATGTCCGAATGTCCAGAAGGAGATATCCATTGGACATACAATGAATGTCCTTGTGCTATCTGGGTTATTTGTTTTGGTTTTAGTTTTGAGCTGTCTAGCCAAGAGTTGTCACCTACGTGTGCTTTTAATAAGTTGCTAAAGCTAACGAGTTGCTTTATTTCGCGCGCGACCGAGTGTTCGAGAGTCCGCGAGCGAGTGCTGTGTTACCGTGTGCAAGTGCGCGGCGTGGAAAACGCTACAATTTATTATTTGACGCACATGAGAGGACGTTTGTCTTTTCTGTTAGCTTAAACTTCTTCATTGCAAATGAGAACCTTAAATAAGTATATAAATTTTTATAATACACTGCATATAATAAAATAAGTGCGGTATCTATAGTAGCTTGATTTAACGTTTCTTACTATTTAATGTTTTTTTTTCTTCGCTTGTGTTATCCAAATTTATATGTATTAAAGGAGATAGCGGAATTTTATGAAAAACTATTTTCTTTAAGAAACGAAGCAGATTGTACACTATTTTCTGCCGAAACCAAAGCAGTGCTTCATACAAGATTATTTTCTTTAAAAAATAAAACACCGTTTTATTGTACATTATTTTCTGCTAAAGATAAACCAAAGCTTTGTGGTTGGCTATTTTCTGCCGAAAGCGAAGTAGAACTTTGTAGTTGACTGTGTTCTGCTGAACTTAGTGAAAAACTATTAACCAATACTATATCATCTTTTGTGCTCGATTGTACTTTGGTAAAAGACAGGGCTTTACTACGGTTGGACTTTTATGCAATAGATATGCAACTAATATTGTTTGTAATTTTCATCCAAAAAATCTCTGAAAATTTCCTGTACAAAATATTATTAAAATATTATACAAAGATTTATAATATAAAATATGTTAAAAAAAGACATTAGAAGATGAAAAAGGAGCTCCAGTTGTATTTAGATATTGTGGGCGTGTTGTTTGCTCGCGGTTAAGTCGTGCGCAGAGGAATATGGTTAGTTGAAGAGAAGTACGCTGGTTTCCCTTAAATAAATAGTTTATTTATGTACACTGTACAGAGTTTTATGTGTTTAATTGGTTGGCCCTGGCAAAGGCCGTTTGTATGTATGGTATTTTAGGCCTGACGCGACTTCCAAGCTATTGGCGGGTGAGCCTTCGTCACCTGTACTCCACCTAAGTTGTTGTTCTCATCCAGGGATAGCGTGGATGTTATCTCCGGCACCTGGGTGTCTGTGGTTTTCCTCTTCTTTGGAGATCGTTTCCTCTTCTTAGGTGATCGTCTTTCCTTCTTCTTGGCGACTAGCTTCTCCCTGCGAGAGCGTCCTGTAGGCTCGTCGCGGGATTGGCTGCTACCCGTTGGTTTCTCGCCCTATTCAGCGTTGTTGCCTGGACTGCCTTCGTGCTGGGTGCCGTGGTCCCTGGTCGCCGGCCGTGCGACGGTTGCCCGATTCTCCCAGATAGTGTCCTCCTCGGTCCGGGTACCTCAAGTAGCGGTCTCCTTTGCTAGGCTCTCCAAGAGGTCCGGTAGCGGGGCGATGTGTAGCGCCAAATCCGCGGATCGTCGGCGGCCAATAGTACCCTCGGAGGTCTGGTCCGTTTCGGTGGTGAGACTACCACGGTTGCGGGGTTCCACTGTGGCTCCTTGGCTGCCAGCGTGCTCTCCATTATAATATACGAAAGACGGCTAATGTCTTCGTACGCAAAAAGAAGACTCGAATGCGAGTAACGCAAAGAGTGGCTCGTCCGTCTTCTCGTGCTCCTTATAAGGCCTGGAAGTCGTCATCTTACTCTTGAGATAAGATGGCTTCTGGTGGCGTCCGCGCGCACTTCTCTTTCCTTACTGTCGTAATTCTTACAGTGTTCGCCGGTTTGCGCGGTTGCTAGGCGCTAGCTTTTTCTTATAGTGTCGGCCGGGTTGCGCGGCTGTTAGGCGCTTGGTTTTTCTTATAGTGTCAACCGGGTTGCGCGGCTGTTAGGCGCTTGGTGTGGCGACTACTGGTTTTGTGTCGCCACAGATATATATAAACTTTTCTTTTACGGTTGGTACGGTTTAAATGTAAAATCAATAAATGTTAGGACTTTTCTATCTAATTGTAAGAGATAGTCTGCACTAGTTACACTGGATGCTGGGACAATCTTCTTTTGAGAATGGAGTCCGCACTGCTTATTTTCAAAATCTTTCCCAACATAAGAAAGGTTTATATATAAAACAAAAGCTGAAATACATGAATGAATATCTTTCTGTTTTTAATATGCATTAAAAGTATAAATATATATATATGTATACAGGGTGAGTTTTAATGGCTGTCCGAACTTTTTACCATGAGAGATGATATTACCGACTGCAATCTTAGTACACACATATATGGCATTTGCACATGCATATGTTGTACATGTGTGTACTAAGATTGCAGTCGGTAATTCCATCTCTCATGGTAAAAAGGTGAGACAGCCATTAAAACTCACCCTGTATATATAATATATACTACTCATGCTCCTTTTTCATACTTTTGATTGGCGTCGTTTGTTGATATTATGTTCTAAATACGTTTTTATATACATGTCCATAAGAAACATCCCAGGTAGCAAGGTGACGTTAATACGACGTCAATAATTTGTCATTTAAGGTCGCGGACGTCATGTTACCAAATTAAGACGTAATACCCAAATAGCACTGGATGTTCCAAAAATGTTCATTTTAAGTCCAATTCAGGTCCGCATGTTCATGGATATAAAATGAACATTCATAGGATGTCCATTATTGGAATTAAAACGGATGTTCTATTCAGAACGTCTTATGCTGGATATCTGATCTTTATGTCCGCACTTGGATCTTATATATATAATTTATCTTATATATATATATATATAAATATATATATATATATATATATAAGTTATATATTTATATATATAACTTTTATATAATTTATCTTTATTATTTTTATTATATAATCTAAAAGAAATATTGTAAATTATATATATATATATTATTTACAATATTTTTAATTAATATTAATTTATAAATAATAATAAATTATATTATTTTTAATTTTCAAAAGGTTTGTTTTAATTGTTCTACTTTTAGATATAATATAAAATAATATGAAATAATAATATGAAATAATACGTATTATTTTTTTATTTATTATTAACATTATTGATTATTGGTATTTTTTTAAATGTTTGTTATAATATATTATTGTTTCTTTTTCGTTTTTTATTGTTTCGTTTTTTTATTTTCGTTTCTTTGTTTTCTTTTTCGTTTTTTTTTTGTTTCTTTTTCCGACCAAAAGAGGGACACAGCAATTGGTCTGGGTCAAGCGCTGTCTCTGTCTAACCAGTAGCATAATGGGCACTAGACAAAGAAAGAAATTGACCCGGATCATGTCTCCTCTTTGTCTTACGGCCGGACACTTTTCAAGAGCTTTTTGCAGGAAATGCGCAGTCCATGCTTCATGTCGATAATTTTTACAAAATGTGGATTAACCCACTATTGCAGCAAGCTCTTTAATTGAAAAAGGCCCAAAAGAAATAATCAAACCATAATAGGTCCAAAATTTGGTTTACTTCGGACTTTCTATGAATGTCCAAAATTGTGACAAACGTATATATCATGGACGTCCATTAAAGGACTTTCTATGAACGTACAAAGTTGTGCTAAACGTATATCCTATGAGCGTCCATCGAATGTCCGACGGACCTTATTTGGACTCTTAATGGACGTCCGAATATCCAGAAGCGGATATCCACTGGACATACAATGGATGTCCTTGTGCTATCTGGGTAGTAACGTCATTTTTTGACCTATTAATTACGTCAGTCATTTATCCATCCTACAACGTATTTCCGACGTCATATTCTTGACTAATTAATAACATCAGTTAATTGATCATTTTACGACGTATTAATAAGGTTTTATTAGTGACTAATTACTGACGTTAAATATAATTCTTTGTAATAATTGACGATTTGACCTCAAATGACGAATTATTGAGGTCTAGTGGACGACACCTTGCTACCTGTAACTATTAATCATTATTTAAATAAGATTGGTTAATAAACATTATTAAAATTAATATAATATTTTATATAATTAATACTATCAATATTTTAGAATTATCCCAGACAGCACATAATATTTATGATAAATATTTATTAATATTTATTAATATTTATTTTTTCAAAATATTATATAATATTTTACACATGTTTTATATACACAAAGAAAAAAAATTTTTATTCAACATATTATTAAAATATAGGCTAAATATTTTATATAATATTTATGGTAAATAAAAGATAAAGATATGTATAAATAATATTTTGTAAATATTTATAAATATTTCATAAATATTTTTATAATATTTATGATAAATCTTTATAATTTGTCAAATCTAAGACCACACAAATATTTATAATATATTTAAATAAATATTATAAATATTTTATAAATATTGCGTTCTGTCTGAGGTCTGAGGTATAATAATATTTAGCTTTATCAAAAGAACAGAGCAAAAACATATTTTTATAAGTTATTTCACATGTTATTTTGCATATGTAAAAATCAGGAAAAAACCTGTAAATTTATATTTATTTATAAAAATATTAGTTAACTACAAGTTTCATGTCTCGCATCTATTGAACCGATCTATAACAAATATGTATTCATGAGCATCAAGTGTTCATGGATTATCACAAAGTGCTAGGTAGCGTAGGATCTTCGAAGTCAAGTAACGTCGTCGGCGGTTCAAAGTTGGATGGGTGATCGCGGAAGTTAGGCAATTCCAAATGTGACTGTGGTGTGGTGGGTCATGATGCTTAATTGTTGAGAAACAACGTAAATTGTTTTTTTACATTATAATTATGTTATTTTGATATTTTCATAATGCAAGTACTGCATATATAGGACATGTACCCGAAATATTTTCTAAAACGTCAAAATAACGGTTTTTACTACCTGGGATAGTCATAAAAATGACGTTAAAATGTCGTCTTTATTAAATGTAATCTAAAAATCTATGTTTTGTCATAAAAATAACAATAAAATACTGTCAAATGTACGATACTAGCTTCTTGAAAATGACGTCAATAATATGAAAATAATGACGTATTTTTGACGTCAATATATGACGTCGTTAAGATGAGACAAATGTACATCAGTTTTACGACATTTAGACGTCATTTTATCTCGACATTATGACGTCTGGTTCGTCATAAAATGACCAAAAAATGCCGTCAATTAGACGACACCTTGCTACCTGGGATGTATGTTAAAAAAATGTTATGTAAGATAATGTGAAATAATAACGTTAAAGTTTAATGCTGTAATGTTAATTCTACTATCTATTAAATATAGTGTATTTGTATATTGATACTTTCGATACACTATGTACTTTTGCGCACATTTATAATTAAAATATCTTAAATAAATATATTAAACTTGATATTTTCTGTATTATTCCGTTATATAAACCTATATTTTCTGCGTTTCGTTACAAATATTATTTTATCGAAAAGTCCTCGAAATTTTGTCGAAAATTCGTCGAAATTTTATTAAAAAGTCATCGAAATTTTATCGACAGGTCATTGACAATCATCGAAAAAATAATGACCGTGACCATTTTTACTTTTGTGCAATAGATGTGCAACTAATATTGTTTGTAATTTTTATCCAAAAAATCTCTGAAAATTTCCTGTACACATTAAGATATTATATAAAGGTTTATAATGTAAAATGAATATGTTAAAAAAGGGCATTAGAACCCAAATAGCACAAGGACATCCATTGTATGTCGAATGGATATCCACTTCTGGACATTCGAACGTCCATTAAGAGTCCAAATAAGGTCCGTCAAACATTCGATAGACGTTCATAGGATATACATTTGGCACAACTTTGTACGTTCATAGAAAATCCTTTAACGTCCTGGACGTCCATAGGATATACGTTTGTCACAATTTCGGAAATTTATAGAAAGTCCAAAATAAACCAAATTTTATACCTATTATGGTATTTGATTATTTCTTTTGGGCCTTTTTCAATTAAAGGGCTCGCTGCAATAATGGGTTGATCCACATTTTGTAAAAATCATCGACATAAAGCATGGACTGCGCATTTCCTGCAAAAAGCTCTTAAAAAGTGTCCGGCAGAAAGACAAAGAGGAGACATGGTCTGGGTCAATTTTTTTTTGTCTAGCGCCCATTATGCTACTGGTTAGACAGAAACAGCGCTTGACCCAGACCAATTGCTATGTCCCTTTTTTTGGTCGGAAAAAGAAACGAAAAAAAAAAACGAAAAAGAAAACAAAGAAACGAAAATAAAAAAACGAAACAATAAAATACGAAAAAGAAACAATAATATATTATAACAAACATTTAAAAAAATACCAATAATCAATAATGTTAATAATAAATAAAAAATAATACGTATTATTTCATATTATTTCATATTATATCTAAAAGTAGAACAATTAAAATAAACCTTTGGAAAATTAAAAGTAATATAATTTATTATTATTTATAAATTAATGTTAATTAGAAATATTGTAAATAATATATATAATTTACAATATTTCTTTTAGATTCTATAATAAAAGTAATAAAGATAAATTATATAAAAGTAAGATCCAAGTGTGGACATAAATTAGATATCCAGCATAGGACGTTCTGAATAGAACATCCGTTTTAATTCCAATAATAGACATCCTATGAATGTCCATTTTATGTCCATGAACATGCGGACCTGAATTGGAACTTAAAATGGACTTAAAATAGACGTCCTTGAAACATCCAGTGCTATTTGGGTAGGATCACGTAATGCTGTCTCTACTTCAAAAACTTTTAATTTGGACAAGAATGGATCATTTATTGGTAGTTTTTTAGAAATTTCTTGAGCAACAGTAATGTAAAATTGCAAACAATTCTGTTGAACATTTGCAACTACATCTACGTGTCCTTCTGTAAACAATCCATCAAGATATTTTTCACATTCAGTTTCTAAATATATTTAATGATTTTTGATGTTCTATATTTAAAAAATCAAAATTAATATTTACATAATTTAAGAACTCCGTTTTTAAAAAAGGTTTACAAATTATGGTTAGAAACTGAAGTGATTTTGGTTGTAATAGATGTATTCTTGTTTCTATTGCTTGAAAGAATGTATTAAACGTATTGAAAAAATGTAAAATATGTTTTAAAAATAATAAGTATGTTTTTACATCAAATTTTTGCATAATATCTAATAAATATTCGCCAGTCTTTGTCTTTTCATTAATAACAGTTTCTTGTAAAAAAAAGCTTGATAGTATCTCAATATTCTAAAGAGATGTCTCTCTTTCTTTAATATCTGAGTAGTGGCAGACGCGGCGAGAACGGCCGAGCCGGCCCGAAAGCCGAGGCATGAACACGGCCGACTCGGTGCTCCGGGAGCACTCGAGGTGCCCCAAGAGTACCTGAGGTGCTAGCGGACTAAATCTTACACCACTGGTTCCAGTCTTCATAGAGAATATATTCATGTCTCTGTCGATTCTCCCCGTGCGGACTCCGGCATACCAACGTATACTTAGCAGACAGATAAAAGATTATTAAAAGTTATCTTATCTAATCATTTGAAAACATTTGAAAAAACTTTTTAGAATTTGGAAAACCATACAATAATTAATTAAAATCAATTAGGATCAAGATAAAAAAGGAGTTGTATTTAGATGTATAAACTTTTCTTTTACGTGGTACGGTTTAAATGCAGAGTCAATAAATGCTAGGACTTTTCTCTCTAGGAGATAGTCTGCACTAGTTACGCTGGATACTGGGACAATTTTCTTTTGAGAATGAAGTCCGCACTGGCGGTTTTCAACACTTGGTCGAACATAACAAAAGTTTGTATATATTAAATGTTCTACTCATTCTCCTTTTTCATCTTCTTCTAGTTCGTGGCGTTATTTGTTGATATGTTCTATATACACTTATATATTGTATATGTATATATATAAGCAGTATATATGCTGGAAAAATAATGTGTAATGTAAGATAATGTGGAACGATAAGTTAAATCTAGTATATTTGTATATTTTGGTAAAGCGGTTCTCCTAAACAAAAATGCTAAAACTATCTTCTATAATATGAATGTCAATATTCCCTGTACACATTGAGATATTACAATGTAAAAAAATTTGTCTTTATCTATTAATTGGTGGGCTTATCTCTTGATACTCTCTATACACTATATATTTTTGTGCATGTTTGTGCTTAAGATGTAATATAAAATAAATTTATTAAACTTAATCTTCTGTATTGTTATTTCGTGAAAAATTAACATATATTTTCAGTATTTTGTTGCAAGGCTTGTAATTGGTCGTACAAATACCAGTATTTTATCGAAATGTCATTGAAATAATCGAAATTTTATCGACAAGTCATCAAAATTTTATCGACAGATTATCAAAATGGGATCGATATAGTCGGAATTTTATCGACAAGTTATTGAAATTTTATTGACAGGTTATCGATATATGATCGACATGATCGAAATTTTATCAAAAAGTTAGCGGAAACTTACACATAAATAGTTAATCGAAATAGCATCGAATCGATAACGAATCGATGAAATTTCGATGTCTTAGAAAAAAATGTCAAACTTATTAATTTAACGTCCTAATACCAAGTACTTATTGTAAATAATGTGTATCTTTAAAAACTCTTATATTAAAAAACTCATCGAAATACAGTGTCATTTTGAGCGCTATTCCCAGGTAGCAAGCCCACGTCATTTTGACGTCCCAAAATGGTCATATCTGGTCATATGTCGTCAAAATGACCATTTTCTTACATGGCCTAAAATTGACGTCATGATGTGACGTCATTTCGAAATCATATTTCAGTCATGATCTGACAATTATTTTCCCAGACAGCACGCATCCAAGATCGGGACATAAAGACGTCATTAAGATGTATTTTAGACACGGTCTAAAGTGGTGTCTACAATGAGATTTAAGGCGTAAGGCATAAGTATATTATATAAGCATATTATATTCAACTTTAAGAGAACTTTTTTAAGAAAACATTTAGATATCTTGGAAATGATGTCAAAATGATAACATTTATCAGAGACGTCTACTAAGAGCGGTCTTTGAGATATCTCATTGAAAATGTTATCCTTACGATATCAGCTAAACGATATCAGCTTATTGTCTCATAAAAGATATCACAATGCTGTTCGATTTTTGAGTCGTCCATGCGCGTCGTAATTGACTCAGAAATCAGACAACACTATGGCTGCGTTCCGGTATTCACTGCCAGTACTGAAAATCTATAGTTTACGTCACATATACTGTAGATTTTCAGTACTGACAGTAAATATCGGAACGCAGCCTATAACATCCTGAATGAGAGATATTTAAAAAAATTATCATAAAGATAATGTTTTCAAAAATAACGGTTTGTCTACAATTACTGCGCACAAAAAATGCACAAAATCTAAATTCATCATGTACTGTACAAAAACAGGATAATAAATGTACTATAATTTTTCTTAGAATGTATGATCTATATACTTAACTATCTAATTAACCATTTGGACGCTTCGAATTAGTGCTAAATAGATCGCAATTTCCATCAAATTATTAAAGTTATGAAAAAAGATAAATTTAACAATTAAATTAATAAGTAAATAAATTAATGCTATTTATTTTTAATGTTTTGCAAAATTTAATTGCTTTTATAAAAAATACTATAATTGCGTCAGTTTATAACATATACCCAGCTAGCCAGGCCTGTTAAAATCACATATCGTGAAAGCTTTACAGCAAGGATTGTTTCAATTTTGACAACAATTTTATGACAAGTAATTGTCTGTTGCTTTGTTTTCTAAAAGTTTCGAGCAAATTTACGGCAAAAGTTTTCATCACACGATGCTGCAAATAACAGAGAAAGACTTGTACATAAATATTACGTATAGAAATTACAAGATTTGTTCCGACACGATAAAATGCAAAATTTAAGCAAATAACAGAGCAAACCTTGCTACACGACATGACAATAAATTTATGGCAGAAACAGGAAATCTTGTTGAGCACAGAATAACGGCAAATTAGTAGCAAGAACAAAATAATACTTGCCGAGCATACTTTCGCAACAAAATTGCGACAAGGTGTGTCCGTAAACAGCTTAGTTTTTGTTGGCAAGGCTTGTCGCAAATAGTATGACGCACATTTTATGCAAATAACAGGGTTGCATTATCGGGTTTTAAACTTTATTTCTGACTTTACTATCTATCTCGAGATGGCGCATTTCTCGTGAAAAAGATTTACCTACTGGATTAATAAAAGGGGCTCGTCGAGAACAGAGAACCAAGTACGATTGCACCATTCACATTTAATATTGGACTAATCAGTCTAATATTTCAGTCTAATAATCATTTCTGTTGATTTAAATTTCGATAATATTTGTCCTGTTCTTGCCACAAATTTGCTATCATATTGTGCATAACAAGGTTTGCCTTGTTTTTGCCACAAATTTGCTATCATGCTATGTACAGCAAGGTTTGCTCTATTCTTACCACAAATTTGCTATCATATTGTGTACAGCAAGGTTTGCCTTGTTCTTGCTGCAAATTTGTTATTATGCTTTACTAGTAAATTTTACCCTGTTATTTGCATAAAATATGCGTCATACTATTTACAACAAGCCTTGCCAGCAAAAGCTAAGCTTAATGCGGACACACCTTGTCGTAATTTTGTTGCAAAGGTTTGCTCAAGTTTGCGGCAAACTTCGCGCAAAGTTTGCGTCATTTTGCTAGCTGGGTAGGTATATGTAGACAATAACAAGTACCCATATCGATGAGTCAAATTGGCGTAGCAGATAGAGAACAAGGTTCGTAATCCTAAGGTCTCGGTGCAATCGTACTTGGTTCTCTGTTCTCGACGAGCCCCTTTTATTAATCCAGTAGGTTGTAACCGTTGAATCCTGTATGTCTATTGGCTGCGGATAGCCGCGGGATTCAGGGTCCGGCGGCGGGCTCGAATAAATGAGAAGACGGTGTGTTCGGTAATACTATGGATTTATTCTGTAATAAGTCTACGTTCTAATATATACATTTCCCTACGCTAATATGTACAGTATGGTCCTCGTAGTGCGAGGTGTGTGTGATACGCTGGCGACTGTGTCGCGGTGTGTCTACGCACGTTGTGTTTTGGTGCCCTGATTGGCTACGGCGGCGGTGCGTGTGATCGGTGTCGGCTTAATGCCTCGGTAGGCTGCGGCGGCGCGCGCGCCGGTCGGTCGGCGTGGTGATTGGCGGCGGGTGCAGTACCGGCGGCAGCGGTGCGGTGTTGTGCGGCGGCCCTAAGGCCTAACGCTAGCGGCGCAGTGAATCGGCGCGGTCGTCGGCACGGTGCCCGGTGTCAGTTGTTCGGCGCATCAGCTGTTCGCTCGTCGGCGTTATTGTCACCACGCGTGGTGACAGGTCGCGGAGTCGGTTCCTCCTCAATGCGGTCCCCGGGTCGGGACGACGGCGACCGCTCAGTGCGCGGCCGAGAGCTAGGGCACGGATCGTATCGGTGAGCGGCCCCTCAATACGCGGCCAGGAAGGCACTCGCTGCGTGCCCGGGTAAGATCGCTAGGTTAGGTGACGGCGCTCAATATGCGCTCGAGGATGCCTGGCTCAGTACACCAGGAGGAACGGTCTGCTCACTTCGCAGGCCGGGGAAGCTCTGTCTTCCGGTGCGAGTGGAGGGCTTATATACCCTTCACTCAGTGGTGAGGGAAAGAGAGAAGAGCGGAGGGAGCGAGCGAGGTAGGGGTAACGGCCTTACCTCCGTTCAAGCGGTAGTGGAGGAACGGCTCGTTACACCTCCCCCTCGGCAGACCCTGTCCTTATATACAATAACAACCCAGACAGCACATGTAGATTATGAGAACGATAATAGGATATTGCGAAAGTATATTGCAATATTCGTATAATATTAGAGATACGTCTGTGATATGGCGAGTATATACTCATAACGTACTATGTCCGCGTTGCCTTATCCCATAGAATTTCGCTGGCAGTTTATGAGAATATACCGAATATATCTCAAGAATGTTATACGTATATCTTCAGTATATTCACAGTATATCTCAAGAATGTTATACGTATGTCTAAAGTATATCTTCAGTATATTTACAATATGTTTACAGTATGATCGGATTATATGGACTCATGCACAATGAAAGAAATAAGGAACAAGGAATTAAACATACGGAATTAGCAAGAAGAAAGAAGAGGAATTAATCCCTCTTTTTCTTTCTTCTTGCTGATTCCCTATGTGTAATTCCTTGTTCCTTATTTCTCTCATTGTGCCCTAGCTGTATATAGCACAATATCGCACGTACACACACGCATGTACACATCCTTTATGAAAAAATACAATTGGATTATTTGCCAAAAAACTATTGAAAACTATTGGAACTAATAGTAATATTATTAAACACACTATTAGTTCCAATAATTTTTTGAGGAATACAATAGTATTTTTTCAATAGTATTTTAAAGGATTTACACAGCATTGCACGCACGTGTATATTATATATATATATATATATATATATATATATATATATATAACATTTATATAGACTAGGTAATAATTTTATTCTTTACACTTTATAAGTATTTTTATTTTTATTTTGTATATAAAACAATGTACATACGTATGTACATAAAATCATAAAATACATATATATATATAAAAAACATAATACCATATATTTATTTGGAACATTTTTCTTTTATCACTATATCACTATATCATCAATCAAGTTACTCTATTTCTCTTCCTTTTCCTCTTTCCCTTTCCATGCGCTCTTTTGCATGGGCAAGCCATATTTTTAGTGGAGTTGATATTTCCTCGTCGGTTGCCTTAGCATGTGCATTTCTTAACACCTCTGCAAAAATAACAGGTTTTTACATTACTTTATTTTTTTTATAAATTAAAAAATATCTATCAATAAATGTATAAAATTATTTTACGAATTATTAACATGTAATGTAAATAACAATAAAAATAAAAATAGATTATAAATATTTTACTTACTAATAATTACTTTGCATATCATCAATTTTGAAAAATTGTCTTTCTTTTTAGCACCATACCAGCTGTAACGAATTGCCACCTCATTGGAAAATGTTTGCTTCATTATACGCAAACACGAAGCTTTTAAGTCTTTACATGTTGAACGTGCCAATTGTTTAATCTAAAATTATTTCAAATTAATATTATTAATAGTTAATTTCAAAAAATGTAAAATTTAAATTTATTACTTGAACACGTATTTTTTAATCTTTTGTTAGGACAATCCTAATAATTAAAAAGAAAGGATATAAATCTTATAATCTGCAATTCTAAACTAAAATACTACTGCAAATATGAAAATGCTTTTTCCCTTCTACAAAAAATTATATATATATATGTGTGTGTGTGTGTGTGTGTGTGTGTGTGTGTGTGTGTGTGTGTGTGTGTAATTTGATATACATATACATATATACATGTAATTAATGTACATCTCACTCTTTTCAGAAAGAAATTATCTATCAATTTCTAAAAACGATTGCCTTTCTTTTTTAAAGAAGTTTTGTAATAATAGAATAGATATTAAGCTTACCATTTCATCTCGATAAATAGTATTATTAGTCAGTTGTACTTCCATTGAGTCCAGATCATTTTTGTCCTTTAATGGCAAATCTTGATATATATCTATAATTTCCTTCCGTTCAGGTTCAGGTACTGCCGTATTATTTGACATTTTTTGTAGGACAAGTTTTAAATACTTTTCAATGTTATTGACTTTTAAGTCAATTTTTATTACTTTTTTAACGAGAAATTGTTTATAATCCTGAGATTCTCCTGCAAGACATTACAAAAAAATACGTTTGTAATAAAAAAAAACGTAAATACGTTTGTAATAAAAATAAAACCAAGATTAAATAATTGACCAAAGAAATATCCGAAAAACGTGAAAACGCGCGCGTTAGCGCTAGTAATCGACTTGCATTCCTTTTATTAAATAGGATAATACATATAATTCAGAATAACATTGAAGTTATTTGCATACTGACCTCGATTAGAACTCAAGTTTTGATTGTTTTCTATTGATGATGTAGACATTATAGACGGAATAACAAAGCTCTTATTATTTTCATTGTTTGATGATGTAGACGAAATTACAAAGCTATTACTTTTATTTTTTGATGATGTAGATGGAATTATAAAACTCTCATTACCTTCATCGTCTATCAGTAATTCAGCAATCATCACATTTTCAATGTGTTGTGCATCTAAAAGCAATTTAATACACCAATGTTCTTATTATTTCAATATTTAATTGTAATATTTTATTCTAAATATATAATGTTAATTTAATTTGCGACACTTTGCATAATATGATACATTATTTTACATTTTATTTCTTTCATTCACATTAGATACTCATTATATTAATTACACACTGTATAGAACGCGTTCCATTTTATCGCAATGAATATTTGTTCTTATTCAATATTGGAGATCATTGCATTAATATCGAACCAACTGTTCTTGATGAAAAAACTATGAAGGTAAATATTTGTTTATATAGATTTATATATGTACAGATAAAATTAAAAGTTTTTTGAAAAATTTAACATATTATAAATATTAAAACAGAAATGAGAAAAATGTCATGCAAAACTTGTTTTGGAATAAGTGTATATATTAATTCTGCGTGTACATATTAATTCTAAGATATATAATAGATAATCAAAAGTACATTTTACTTGCATACTAACCTTGTTTAGAATTCACATTTGGACTTGTTATTTTGTTGCCTGATATTAGAGGGGAATTTAAGATATTTTTATTATTCATATTGCCTATCAGCAAATCATCATCGAAACGGAAATTTTCTCTGAGTTGTGCATCTAAAGGTAATAAAAGAATGTTATAATTATTAATATCCCAATACAATGTTAACAGATTTAATACGAGAATATAGACCGACATGTGAAAACACAAATAATTAAAGACAAGCCTTATTCAGTCATAGCTGGATCTTCGTGCTGATATTTCGTGCTGATGTGTAATTTTACATATTTCTCGAGTTCATGGAACTCATGCAAAGTATCACCATGTGCCTCAGTGGTCAAAGTGGCTAGGACGTACAACCGCCCTGGAAAGTCGGGAGGTCCTAGATTCGATCCATGACTGACGTTATTTTTTTTGCAACAAATTCTTAACAATATTTAGAAGAAAAGGAGTAACAGATACTTGTTAGCATCATTTATTATCAATTGATATTGATTATCAATTTAATATCGTGATATTACTATTCTTGTTTATCTGTGTTTATATAATTGTGTTTCAAGACTGAAAAATCTATTCGGCATACAGTTCGATGAACTTGAAAAGTGGTATGTAAAATTACACAAGAAATATTATCATAAAGATCCAGTTATGACCAAATAAGGCTTGTCTTCAATTAACAGATCTATTTAAATATACAATAGTTATGAGATTTATAAAATTTATGAGAAATAAAAAATTATAAACATGTGTAAATAATAGTATTTTGTGTAGCAAGTGTGAAAAACAATGAATTACGTCGCACGTGAAATTGGCGCATGAACCGAGGCCTATGGTGCATTCACACGAGTACGAGTGTGATTTCCAACACGAGCCAAAGGCGATGAGTGCTGTAACCACACGAGTACAAGTGAGAATGCATCATAAGCTGGGACAAATATGGCAACTTCGCGTACAATGTAATTCGTGTTCCGCACATGCCACATACAATATTTTTTGCAACTCCTATCGCAAAAGTTTGATTTTTAAGATTCATTTACTATAATAATTTTCTAGTGTAGTAATTTCTACCACTAATCAGAAAATTTTATATTAAAATAACTAATCGGCGATGTGGGCAATCGGCTGTCACCCAAGTATATATTATGACAAGAATTAGACTTATCCTCCAAAGCAGACTGTGACACATAATTTGACAAAAATTATACTTTTAAGAATTACCTTCTTCCTTCATTGTTGTAAAATTAGACGCAGCATTTAATGTATTGTCTATTTGTACTTTTCTCACAAATTTTCCGCTAGAATTTTTAACATGTTTATAATCTGCAATCCATATATTTTATTATTAAAACGTTCTATCTTTTTTACTCTCTATTTTATTTCTATTAATGCTTATTTCTATTAGTGCTTCTTTGTACTCTTACCTTTTCGTTCTGCAGTTGATTTTCTTTTCGTTTTAGTAACAGTTACTGAACATTTAGATGGAATATTTGGAAGATCCGATAAAATTTCTGACGAAATTTCATCTTCATTGTTACTGCTTTTACTGCTTGAACTGTCATATTTAGCAGCTCTAAGCTTTCTCGTATTTTTTAGATATTCTTCTTGTTCAGTACAAGAGTCTATTTCGGACAATTCTTCGGCCTGTTTTAATTTCATTCTCGCCACTGCATAGTTTGCTGAAAAAATAGTATCATAATAAAAGTTACTATTTTGTTTAATGTCAAACTATATCGACATATCAGTTTAAGCAGGTTAACTTTATGTATTTATATATTTTAAGTCAATGGTCTATAACATGAACTCAATTGAGGGGCCTAAAAGGAAAAGGGTACAAGTGCATTTTTCTTACTTTTGAGAAAAATGGCTTTAAATTTTTCTCTTGGCCCTTTTTGATGCATCTAGTTTGGATTTATGCACTTAGCTCATTTTTCACTAAAATATTACTTGTACTCTTTCCTTTTCTTTTAAGCCCCTCAATTACGTTACAAATTGCAAAAAAGTTACTTAACAAAACAGAAAAGTTCTCTACAAGTTTCATAAAAAGTAAATTAATATAAATTTAATAAAAAGCTAATTTTAAAAAGCATTACTATATTAAACTATTTTAATTTTTTAAAACAAAGTTACTTTAAACAATAAAATAATATGAGACATAAAAGACCATATGAAAAAAATGTTGACAAAAGTTTAAAAAAGTTACACAGTTTACATGTTTTGAAAAGACTTATGTTAGTAGAATTTAAATTAAATTTATTCAAAATTAAGTAAAGTTAAAAGTTATTATCTTTTGAACTTTATTATTTAACTTTTAACAAATTAACAACTTAATGTTACCCATTACTTATAATTATCCATTACTAATTAACCTTGCAACGTATACATATGCCATGTATGGAAAATAAATATAAAAAATATAACATTACTCACTATATGTTCCAAATATTTTCAAAATGGAATGTTCCTCCCAAGTAGATTGTGGCTCTTCCATATTTATAACAGCTTTATCATACCGTTGATTTGATAAAAACTTAGGCCATTTAGATGTGTTTAATTTTTCATTGTACCAATTATTTGGAATAATTTGAAGTCCATCTTCAAATAGAACTATCATATAAAGTTTCTGGGACATTCTGTATGGAATTGGATACAAATTATATGTGAGCATGTAACAAAGAAAAAATAGCATATTTTTCATTTCCATATGGCAATTGTACATATTTCCTATTAACGTTTTCCAATGGCCACGAATTCAACTCTGAGACTGAATGTACAATGTAAATATCAAGCAATGACGACGGACAAGGAATATTAAACAATTCCTCTTTTATCAAAAATGCTTGACCAATAATTACGGGAATGTTTCGCTTTGAACAGTATGCGACATTTTTAATAGTAACAACCGTACCACAAATTAACCCACAACAACTGTCTGCCATTGTTCCAGCTTTAAATGTAATTCCATTATAATTAATAATGTTATATTGTGGATTCTGGCAATTCGATATGAGCGGACCATCACAATGCAATGATGTCAACTGTGGATGTTTCATAACAGGATGTGATAAAGTCGCTGATGTGCATAAGCGTTTTTCTTCCATGCATCTCCGAACAACCTGTTGTAAAGATTTATCTGGTTTTCTCAGATATTTCTTCAATTTTTGCATGTAGTTTTCGAACTTGAATGCACTAAAGTTATCGAGAGGGCCAAATCTTTTTACATCATCCACAAGATGGACAAGGCTGTGAACATTGTGTGAGATGTTTTCAATTCCATACAGCTTTATAAATGTTTTAACAAAAAAATAAATCAAATCTTGTGCATAGGCGAGATGTTCGTGTAAGTCCTCTGAAGATAAAATTCTTATTATTACGTGCAATGTTACAAAATGAATGTACACATCTTTTTTTAGTATAGATTTGAAAGCCAAGGGACCTGTATACAGCAATATTAGTCTGTATTCCGTGGCCTTCCATAATTTTACACAATCAAGTTTGCGTGGCTTTCTGGCAAATTCTACAGGTATGTAACACTTTAATTGAGTTACTAAACGTGTAGAAATTTCGTCCACGGCTTTGTGTTGTAGCCGATAATGCAGTTTACCATAAAGCCAGAGGTATAATAATTTTCGCATTATTCCCAAACATATGAGATGCATATAGTCCAGTGGAACATTTGTAACCGGTTTGAAATGAGGTATATTTAATAAGCTGCACGTTGTATTTTCCTTGTGGTAATTATCATCTCTTTTTTGTACAAAATCTTCATCAGATCGAAGTGGTGCGTCTATTTCCGGAAAACACAAACGTCTCCCTACGTATTCCCCTTCCGTTGTACATTTGGTACAGCTTGAATATCCACAGTGACCTTTAACACCTAAAATGAATGATTTGGCTGGTGTATCACAAATTAATGCACCAATTCTACATGGCACGTTTCGACCGTTGACGTCAATTCCGTTTTCGCAGATTTCTTTTGCTTCGTTTACGAAATCATACAAGAAATCGTTGGCATCTATCGGTTTCTCAGTACCATGATAAATTCCAATAACGAAAACGTCTCCATATGGAAAAATTGAGCCTAAAATAGGCCAAAATTGTTGCTGAGATGATTTTGATAAAGGCAGTCCATCAATGTTAATTGCTATTTTAACGCAATTAACATTTTCTTTTATGGACATTAATGTTTTTTTTACAGAAGACAATAGTCCAAAATGAAAATAAGATCCTGGTGCTACTGTACGAATTTCCTGTTGTCTTGGTGTTTTTAAGATCACACGTGCATCCGTCGATAGCTTCGAAAAACAAGAATGTTTTTTTAATCGGTGTAACAGTGCCGTTAAAGCTGTATGCATAATTTGGTGCTGTACAGCCCAGACAGCAAGATCATCTTGTAAATCTGCATCTGTTATACTTTCATTTTCTAGATTACTTGATTCATTACAAGAAGTGTTAACAGGACATTTTTGCAAATCCGACTTATATTCAGATTGTCTGAATGTATCACCATCATTTTGTACAAATTCTTCATTATTTTCATTACATTCCATTTCACATTCAACATCTGTTATTTTAGAATTCATTGTATCATCAACTGTTGTGCATTTATCATTCATATTATCATGCGACGTCGTTTCACATTCGAAATTTTTACAAAAAATTTCTGACTCTTGTGCAGCTAACCTTCTTATATGTCGCTTAGACATATACAATGTATCTTTTCTTTGACGTTTTCGATCCATTTCAATTTCCAAAATGTTATCTGTGCAATATAATAATGTTACAATGTTACGGTATAGTATATTGCGATACAAGTGCGGAAGATTGGCTATTGCCCATGAGTGTGGGTGGACGCACGAGCCGAAGGCTAATGAATAATTTTTGATAAACAATCTGTTATCGAAGAAGAATCAATTGTTAGCAAAAATAATGTACAGAATTTAGAAATAAATAGTCCATACAGCGATAATCCATCCATAAACGATGAGAATTCAGAATCATATACTCCTAGTCAAAAAAAAAATTTTGAAAAGGATAACTTCGCAACATTAATAAATGAAATAAATGAATTAAAGTATGTACTAAATTTTTTTTTAATAAAAATAAAAATGTTATATTATTTTGCTACTGTTTTACTTTAATACTTGATCAATTTCAATAATATTTATAAAATAATATTAAAATATGTAAAATATTTGTAAAATATGTAAAATAAATAATATATTTGTAAAAATTTAAATTATGAATAATTTTTTTAGGCATTTGTAGAACAATCTAAATAAAGGACAATTAGTTCTTGTTAAAAAGCTGGAGTAAGTTAATCTAAAATGGAAATATTAAACTCGTTTTTTTTTAAATTTATTAATGTATTTGTAATTAAAGTCACTAATATAGAATAATATGTAATATATAAAACAAAATAGTAAGTAGTTAAAAAGTTAAAATAATAAAGTTAATATCAAAGTTAAAAAGTGAGTAATTTTAATTTATTTAATTTTTAATGATTTAACTTTAATTTGAACTTATTTTTAAAACACGTAAACTTTAACTTATTAATTTTTTTCTAAGTTAAAAATTTATCTCTGTGAAAAGAAATATATTCCAACACACTAAATAATATATTCTTTGTGTAAATTTTATTTGCAAAATATTAATAAAGTATTAAAGATATTTAATAATCTACATTCTAATTGTTTGGTAATCAAACTTAGATACATGACTTTATAATTTAATATAAATCATACTATACAAAATTAACTTGATTGTTACATGAATCTTTAACTTTTAATCGAATTAGTTATTTATTCATGTAACTTTTATTGTATCTGAATTAATTTTATAAGTCATTACCTTCAGATTAATTTAGTTAAAAAATATATCAACTTACTCAGCCCTGATATAAAACAATGTAGTATATTAAATAAAAGTATATCACTATAGTGTATTTTTCATAAATATGCATAAATTTATTATATCTTTTTTAAATCAGAAAGTTTTATGAAATTTTATCTTACAACAATTTTATCGCAGAAGTGTGACAATTAAGGAGAAGTAAAAGAAAACCTACTAAGCCGTCATATTTATCAATAAATAATAAGGAACAACTTATGACTTTGGAAGACATCTCAGATGAAAAATATAATAAACTTGTGAGTTTGTAATTTTACTACTAATGAATAAATAAATTATTGATATATTATTATGATTAATAAAAATATGATTCTAGGTAGATTACTTTCTTTTCTTGGGTGGAGTAAATATATATAGTTTTTTTTTAAATTTGTCCACTTAAACAGCTTGTAATGAATACGAAATTGACATTTTAAGATCATATTGCCATTGATTTATTATGAAGTTACAATTAATTTAACAATTTTAGTTAAAAAATCTTTAACTCAATTGATGCAGAATTGAGCCGCAATTGAGAACACTTATGTTCAGCTTGAGGTTGATTTAAAATTGTGTTATTTTGCGGACATATTTAGACCAATAGTTGACCATGCAATATTCTTAATTGTGTTTATCAATTTTGTAGGAATTTTAGAGATATTTTGCTATTTGGAGATAATTTATATAAAAATATTGGCATCAAGATTTACTTTGACCAAGAAATTGCAATTATTCTTATTTTTTATATAAGAAACATTTATATATACAAATATATATAAGAAATAAGAAATATAGATAAAAGTTTTACAAGTTACATATAAATGTTTTGATAATTTAGTTAAAAAATATTAACTTACATAATCGTGGACAATTATACTCAGTTGTGTATAAATCCGTGGGATTAAACCATCGATCAGTGCCAGTACTATAATGATCGAATAAATCCTGTCTTTAGTGTCGATTTTGCCGCACTGGACGATAACTGAAAAAAATCATTTCGCACATCAGGAAGCTATCGCGAGAAATGAAGTATAATATCTGTTGAATACGCTGGGATGCGTTGGGAAATTATGCTTAGATAATTGTAGGTTATAACATACATAATATACATATTATTATAGTTTACATTAATTACTATAATATTATATCTTATGTGCATACCAGTTATCTGAACGTAATTCCTGAACGCACATTTGAAAATGATTACGCATCACTTTTACGTTGCCTTTAAGCTGAGAATGTTTTGCCGGCTAATAAATAATCGCGACGTGATTTTCGAATAGCGATCACAATGATTTCAAGCGCGGCGGCGTTACCCATTACTGTGACAAATTCCGTATTGTCCTAGACAGAGGTATGGTGGAAAATATAAAACGGATTTACTTACCTCTAATGAAAACCACGTTGTCCTTAACGCGTTGTCCGTAATGCCCACGAGCTCGTGTTTGCACGTTCACATTCACAAGTTCACACGCACATCCCAAACTTTATCACGTGCTGCGACACGGCAGACGAAAATGCGTAATGTTACAGATGGCGTTAACATGCGATTTACTTTCGATATTACGCGGATATTTTGAAAATATGTGATAGATATACATGAGATATATCACATGATATTCTACGGATGTTTTGAGTATATTAGATATAATCTCAGTATATTCAGTAGGAGTTGCGAAGTTCAGTCGCTATATTCTAAGTTTATCTTGAGGATATATCAAAATGACATTCTACTGAGACGTTATATGAATGTTTTACGTATATTCGGTATGATCACAGTACATTACGTATGAGAGTATAATATTCGTACGATATCTGGTGCTGTCTGGGAAGCCTTTATTTTAATAGCCACGAACCGTCGCGGCGGCGCCGGATGACAATTTTTTGCCCGTGCACGTGGTGACGGTACCTTTGTCCCGGGCGGATGCGGTCCCACGGCACGGTGCGGAGGGCGTCCTCAGGGAAGGGTCCCTCGGGGATGGCGACGGCTGGCGGGACCGGTGGTCCGGGTGGCGGTGGCGTTGCTGGGGCGCTTTCCGGCGGCGGGGGTCCGGTGAAATACCCCGGAGCTGGTAGTGGAGCGGGTGGCGTTGACGGCGGTGCTGACGTTATCGGCAGGAGCGCTGGCTGCGGCGGCACGGGCGTCATTGGCAGCGGCGTTGGCGGTGGTGTGGGCCGTGGTGTTGGCGGCGGCGTCGGCAGTGTTGTGGGCGGCGGTGCCACTGGGGATGTTGTTCCCGACGGAGACGAACCGGGCCCCGCGATCGTCAACGATGCACTGTCCGGCATAGGGGTCTGTGCGGACGTTATAGGCCCCTCGGGTGCGGTGGTCACCACGCCGTTGTGGTCGTCATTGTCGTCGTCGAGGTCGGACAGCGTCGATTCGAACGTGGCCAGGAGCGCGGCTTGGCGAGCGGTGGCCGTGTTGGTGGGGGCCGGCTCGTACAGGCGCTCCTGTCGTGAACGGGTGGTCCGCTGGCGGATGGTCGTCGGTCGTCGTACCTCGTGTGTCGGTGGCGGCGTTGCTTCCTGGCCAGTGGCAGGCGGTTGACCGGTCCCTGGAGAGTCCGGCTGCCTCGGTGGTAGCGGTCGTGTCGTGGCCTCGAAAGGCCGTCTGCTCACCGGGATTCGTGGTGGCCCGGTGATAGCGCGTGTGAGACGCTCTCGGAGTGCGCTCTTCTGCTTGCCCATGCTGACTGTTTTCCTCTTCTCCGTGATTCGTCGCCTTATATATCCTCCCGGTCATGTGGTGTTTCGGCGTCTTTCAGGTCCTTAACATGTGCGGTACCGATGATCTTGTCATGCTGATCCCGCAGACGGACGATGACCGGGGAGATGTGTTTGTCGACGGTGTACGGTCCCAAGTAGCGAGGCGCTAATTTGCCCGCAAAATGTTCCTGAGCGTTCGACAGCGGGTGTTCTCGGCGGTAGACGTGCTGTCCGATGTCCGGCCTCCAGTTGCGCCTCCGCAGATTATAATATCGTGCTTGCTTTGCCGTGGCTTCTTCTTGTCGGCGGGTGGCGATTTCAAATTGTTTGCGCATTTGCTGAATCTTTCGAACTCGCGCGGTTGGTCGGTCGGTCGGTGCGTCACGCAGGATTTGTTCATGTTTCGCCCGTAGCGTGCCGGGCGCGGTAAGCTCCTGTCCATACGTCAACATTGCCGACGTGTATCCCGTGCTCTCGTGAATAGCTGTATTGGCGGCGAACGTTAGCTGTGGCAGGTGCCGGTCCCATTGGCGGTGATCCTGGCCAATGAACTGCGCGATCATCGTCTTCAATGTCCTGTTAGCCCGCTCGACGGTGTTGCATTGGGGCGAGTACGGCGGCGTTTTCCGATGTTCGATTCCAGTCTGGGCGATCATGTCGCGGAACTCGCGGCTTTCGAATTGCCGTCCATTATCTGTAATGATTCTTCTCGGGCATCCATGTTGGAGGACGATGTCTCGTTCGACAGCTCGTGTGACGGCGGAAGCGGTAGCTTGTCGTAAAGGTCTGGTGGTGATCTACTTGGTGAACACGTCTTGGCAGACCAGTATCCACGTGTGCCCTCGGATGACCTCGGTAGTGGCCCTATCAAGTCGACGGCGATGGTCACGTTCGGGGCGTCGACGGTGGCGTGATATAGCAGCCCGGCTATTTGCCGTTGTACGGGCTTGTGTCTCCGGCAGTTTGTGCATCGTCGCACGTAATTGGCGGCTTGCCGGAACATCCCTGGCCAGTAATATCTCTGCGCCAGTCGAGCGAGGGTCTTTGTTATTCCTAGATGTCCTGCGGTAGCGGCGTCGTGGCATTCCTTCAGTGCCTCCTCCCTCAGCGGTAGCGGCAGACAGAGCTTCCAGGCGGATGTTTCGGTGTCCTCGTCGGTTGAGTGGCGTTCATGAAAATGCCGGTATAAGCGGTCGCCTTGTACTTGGTAGTCCGGGTATTTGTGCGGGTCCTCTTGTACGGTCTGTAGTATCCGCTGGTGCCATTTGCAGGGCATGATGGCTGCCAGGTCTTGTCCGTCGGTGTCTTCCTCTTCTTCCTCCCCCTCCTCAAGGGGCTGGCGTGACAGCGCGTCCGGTACATGGTTGAGGGCCCCTTTCCGGTATTCAACGGTGAAGTCGTGCTGCTGCAGTGCTACGGCCCAGCGAGCCGGTCGGGTTGTCCAAGGACCGTAGCCATCTGAGCGAGAAGTGGTCAGTGATTACTGTGAATTTGTAGCCCTCCAGGTACGGCCGCATCTTCTCGATTCCCCACACGACGGCGAGGCATTCCTTCTCGGTAGCCGAGTAGTGTCTTTCGGCCGCTCGAAGGGCTCGGCTGGCGTAGGCTATAACTCGTTCCTCTCCCTGGATGTTTTGCGTGAGGACTGTCCCCAGGCCTGCGTCGCTGGCGTCGGTTTGTAGGACGAACGGTACCGAGAAGTCCGGGCATTGTAGCACTGGGGCGGTGGCCAGGCAGTTCCTGATATTCTCGAACGTCTGTTACTGTGGGATCGACCATTCCCACCGTTTGCCTTTCCTGAGCAGGTCGTTCAGTGGTGCCGCGGTCGTGGCGATTTGCGGTATAAAACGGCGGTACCACGATGTCATCCCCAGAAATCTTCGGAGGGCCGGCAGGGAGGTGGGCGGCGGTATGTCCATTATCGCTTTCACTTTTTCCGGGTCGGTTCTCAGCCCCTCTCGGTCGACGATGTGGCCCAGGTATCTGAGGCTAGTGCGTGCGAAGTGGCACTTGTCGGGGTTGATCTTCAAGTTGGCCCTTAGTAACCGTTGCAGTACCTCTCGTAGGTTCCGTAGATGCTCTTCGAACGTCTTTCCTAGGACTACTATGTCGTCCAGGTAAGCGAAGGCTCCATGTCCGGCCCGATGACGCGGTCAAGTAGTCGCTGGAAGGTGGCCGGAGCAGCATGCAATCCGAACGACATGACGGTGAATTGGAACTGTCCCCTGCCCGGGATGGCGAAGGCGGTCATTGGTCGGCTCGTAGGTTGGAGTGAGACCTGCCAGTACCCGTTCTTCAGGTCGATGGTGGACAGGAACCGGGCCTCTCGGAGCTGGTCGAGTATGTGTTGAACCGGCGGAAGCGGATAGGCGTCTCTCTCGGTTACTTCGTTGACCTTCCGGAAGTCTATGCGGTATCTCCCATCCTTTTTCTTTGCTAGGACGACTCCGGAGTTCCACGGGCTGCTGGTTGGTTCGATGTGCCCCTCCTTGAGCATCGCGTCGATCTTCTTGTCCACAATGCTCTGCATAGCGGGATTGAAGGTTCGGTATCTTTGCCGGATTGGCTCCTGTCCCTCGCGTAGCCGTATGCGGTGTTGGGTAAGCGGCGTGGTGCCGCGCAGTTGCTCGAATTTTGGTAGGTACTCCCCTAGGAGGGCTTTGAGCTCTTGCTGCTGTGCGGGAGTGCACGGGGCGAGTCCGGCGGTCGCCTCGTCGTCCGGTGATAGTACTGCGATCTCTGGTAGGTCCCATCGGAAGCCGGCCTTGCGGAGCAGATTTATCCCGGCTATGACGGCGGAGGTCAAGCCTGGCAGCACATGGAACGTGTGCCATCCACGGTAGTGGCCTATTCGGACCTGGGCGTGCAGCTCCTCCTTGATCGTGGTGGTTCGGCCATCGGCCAAGTGTACGGCGGCGGAGATCGATCGTACTCGGGCGTATGGTCGCGCCTGCTCGGCGGTGTCCGGTGCCAGGTAGGATAGGACGGCCCCGCAGTCTAGTAAGGCGGTGTACTGGCGGCCCGCGATCTCGATGCTTCCCTGCGGTCGTGGGTCGGTCGGTGTGTTGCGGGGGTTGATGCTCGGTAATTGGCTCTTCAGGTGCGGGCGTCCGTGCTGGTAGACCGGGGGCCCCCCTCTGTTCCCTCGGCCTGCTTGTCGTTTCCCGGTGTGCCGTGGCAGTTGCGCGTCAGCACCCCTTCTTTGCCGCACTGAGAGCAAAACAGCTTCGGCGGTCGTTTGCAATACCGGCGGGTATGTCCGCGCTGGCCGCAACCCCAGCAGCACTCGCGAGGGTCATAGGCGGGAGCGATGGCGGCGGCGGAGGCCTTCGCCTTGTCCTTGGATCTTTCCGGTGCCTGGTAGCTTCGCTCGTACTGGCGGGCGCGCTCGTAGTCGTCGGCGAGTCGTAGCATCCTCGGGAGGTCGGTGAAATCGGTCCTCCGGATGTAGAGGTGATACTCCGGCCGTAGGTTGTGATATACCCGCTCGAGTCTGTCTTCCGGTGGCATGCGCCCGTATCTGCGCATGAGTGTCTGCAGCGCGGTCACGAATTCCCGTGCCGTCTCGTTTGTGCCCTGCGTGCGGCGGGCGATCTCGGCCTCGAGTTCGAATCTTGTCTTGGCGGGTGCGAAGTACTGCCGGAAGCTTCGTTCAAAGTCGTCCCATCCATGCCAGTCGTCTCAGTTGTTGCGGTACCACAGCAATGCCTGGTCTTTAAACAATAGCGGCAGACACCGCTGTAGTTGCGCGTGTGTTAGCTCGTAGCTTATGCGGAAGTCCTCTAGGCGTTCCAGGAAGGCGACCCCATCCTTGCCGTCAAATTGTATGCCCCACTTGCGGACGGTGTCGAGGAGGTCCGTTGTATCCGACATTTTCTTTCGTCGCCGTGAGCGGGGAGTTTCCCCCCAGGACGGTTTCGAGATCGTCTTCACTAGTGTCTTCGGCTGCGGTTTCGTCGTGTTTCTCGATGTTAACTTTGATTGCGGCGGGTCTCATCGCGGCGGTTCGTATTCTCACTTATTCGAGTCCCTGTTCGGACGCCATTTTGTAACCGTTGAATCCTGTATGTCTATTGGCTGCGGATAGCCGCGGGATTCAGGGTCCGGCGGCGGGCTCGAATAAATGAGAAGACGGTGTGTTCGGTAATACTATGGATTTATTCTGTTATAAGCCTACGTTCTAATATATACATTTCCCTACGCTAATATGTACAGTATGGTCCTCGTAGTGCGAGTTGTGTGTGATACGCTGGCGACTGTGTCGCGGTGTGTCTACGCACGTTGAGTTTTGGTGCCCTGATTGGCTACGGCGGCGGTGCGTGTGATCGGTGTCGGCTTAATGCCTCGGTAGGCTGCGGCGGCGCGCGCGCCGGTCGGTCGGCGTGGTGATTGGCGGCGGGTGCGGTACCGGCAGCAGCGGTGCGGTGTTGTGCGGCGGCCCTAAGGCCTAACGCTAGCGGCGCAGTGAATCGGCGCGGTCGTCGGCACGGTGCCCGGTGTCAGTTGTTCGGCGCATCAGCTGTTCGCTCGTCGGCGTTATTGTCACCACGCCTGGTGACAGGTCGCGGAGTCGGTTCCTCCTCAATGCGGAGTCCCCGGGTCGGGACGACGGCGACCGCTCAGTGCGCGGCCGAGAGCTAGGGCACGGATCGTATCGGTGAGCGGCCCCTCAATACGCGGCCAGGAAGGCACTCACTGCGTGCTCGGGTAGGATCGCTAGGTTAGGTGACGGCGCTTAATATGCGCTCGAGGATGCCTGGCTCAGTACACCAGGAGGAACGGTCTGCTCACTTCGCAGGCCGGGGAAGCTCTGTCTTCCGTCGCGAGTGGAGGGCTTATATACCCTCCACTCAGTGGTGAGGGAAAGAGAGAAGAGCGGAGGGAGCGAGCGAGGTAGGGGTAACGGCCTTACCTCCGTTCAAGCGGTAGTGGAGAAACGGCTCGTTACAAGGTAAATCTTTTTCACGAGAAATGCGCCATCTCGAGATAGATAGTAAAGTCAGAAATAAAGTTTAAAACCCGATAATGCAACCCTGTTATTTGCATAAAATGTGCGTCATACTATTTGCGACAAGCCTTGCCAACAAAAACTAAGCTGTTTACGGACACACCTTGTCGCAATTTTGTTGCAAAAGTATGCTCGGCAAGTTTTATTTTGTTCTTGCTACTAATTTGTCGTTATTCTGTGCTTAACAAGATTTCCTGTTTCTGCCATAAATTTATTGTCATGTCGTGTAGCAAGGTTTGATCTGTTATTTGCTTAAATTTTGCATTTTATCATGTCGGAACAAATCTTGTAATTTCTATACGTAATATTTATGTACAAGTCTTTCTCTGTTATTTGCAGCGTTGTGTGATGAAAACTTTTGCCGTAAATTTGCTCGAAACTTTTAGAAAACAAAGCAACAGACAATTACTTGTCATAAAATTGTTGTCAAAATTGAAACAATCCTTGCTGTAAAGCTTTCACGATATGTGATTTTAACAGGCCTGGCTAGCTGGGTGTATTAAAAATTTCGGAATTTTCATACATATTATGTAATTTATCAAATGTACTCCGTTGTAAACGAAAGTGTCGCTGAAACTTTAAGCAAAAGTTACTTCACATGTACATCTTACATTACAAATGTTCAAAATGTTAATTAAAATTATGTATAAAAAAATATATCTCTTTATCAGAATATTCATTGATAATATCTATCATATTTCGAACTTTTGGAATTTGCTGTTGCATTTCATGTTGCATTATTAATGCCATCATTTCCTCGTCAGAACTACTGCTTGAACTGTTTAACAGTTCATCTATAAACAATAGTTTAGCTGCCATTTTTTCTTTATATTTATCCTTCGTAGTTATCCTTTGCTATTTATCCTTTGTATTTATCCGTATTTATTCTGTAATTATATTTATCCGTATTTATCCTTTGTACATGTTCGTTTTACCCATTCTCTATTTCAGTCTCTTTTAACAAAAAAAATATATCTTTATATTTGCACTGAATCGCACTGACAAATTTGTCAGTGCAGTTCAGTGCTTTCCACACTAGTGCAGTGCACCTCAACCGAACGTACAAGTAACACTGCACTAGGGCGCAGTTTAATCGAACACGTTTTCACTAGCACATGTTTTCAGTGCACTGCCAACCAAACACATGTAGATTCTGAACCAGTGGAGGGCAAGCCAACCGAATGAGAAACACTAAACGAGGACGCACTTAGTGCACACTAGTGCATCCAATCGAATTGAGTGTAACTGAATATGGCTAGATTTTTCATTACATGTCAATCAGCAAGAAAGGTATAACCCAAATATAACCTACTACATATTATATTAATAAAATATGTGTGTGTGTGTATGTGTGTGTGTATGTGTGTGTGTTGATATACTACATATATAATTACTTTTAAACGAAACACGTGACACTAGCCAAGTGCGCATTGGCACTGCCAATCGAACACGCTCCTGACACTGAGGACGGAATTCATAGACCGATCTTAAATTCAAGAATTGTCTTAAGTCTAGCTTGGAGCAGACTTGAGACTTACTTAACCAATGAAATAACAGCATTGACGTCTCAAGATCGTGCTTAAGATGGGTCTTGAATAAGATTTGACTATAAATACCGGCCTGAGTGCAGCCAGTGCATCCCAATCGAAAACGCTAAGAGAAGCGCGATCTTGTTCCTACTTTTTCATTGGTCGATATTTATAGCCGTCATGTTAAGCTCGTAAAGTCCACGTGACTCATGTGTTGTGTTGTTATACAATGTAAATAAATGCACACTTGTAATCACAGTAAGTAGAAGTGTTTTTTTTTAAGGTGCCTGTTCACGCTGACGCTTGACGCTCATTTTTAGCGTCAAAAGACATCACGTGACTAAAAATAAAGATACTCGTCATTTTTAGTCACGTGATATCTTTTGACGCTGAAAATGAGCGTCAAGCGTCAGCGTGAAAAGGCACCTTTAGACAGCACTAATAATTTTCTTTTTCATTCACTGCAACAAACTGCTTACGTTTAGACCGCCGTTAAGTTAGCAGACGAATTGAACGTTTTTGAATAATTCTGTTTCGAATGATGCACGGCGAGCACATTGTTTTACTTGATCGAATGAAAATGGCTCGCGTCTATCGACTGTCTAAGGGCGATTCGCGCTCCGAATAGTGCGCTCGAGGATCGTAAGGTCGTGGAGAATGACGAGAGGTGAAGTTCCCTTGAACAATTGTCTTTATTAACGGACACACTATTCTTCTTGATACTACTACAACAAATTTCGCACGGTATACAACGTCCGCTACGGGACGATATAGATTCAAAGGCGCACAGTTGATTTTCATGCGTTTCCGAACATGTCCGCTCCGGGACGATCACGGCCGAAAAACCGTGCGTTCACGCGAGAGAACGGATATCACGCGCCTCCAACGTGTCCGCTCCGGGACGAAAATGGCCGAGACACAGCGCATCCACGTAAATTATTTCGCATAAGTAACATCCGTTTTGGGACAAATAGACCGCTGATGGCGCACTTTTCTACTGCATCCAACTATTTAATATTCCTTTCAGGGCAAGAACGGCCAAACACGGCGCACATACGCACAAATGTAATTTTTTGTTGTTGAATATCCTGTTCAGGAGGGAAACTGCCGAACACGGCGCACATAAGCACAAATGTATTTTTCTAAGCACGGCGCACATAGGCACAAATGTATCCTTCAAAGATGCATCCTTCAAGAACACGGTGCACATAGGCACGAATGTATCCTTCGAAGTTCACACTTCATAAAGAAAAACACGGCAAAATGTTCGACGTTTTCGCGCCGTCGCGTGGTGTCGGAGTATCCGTCCGCGTGATGCCTCTCCTCCGAGTCTTGTTTTACGACTAGCCCGAATTCGGAGTCCTCGATCCGACAAGTGTCGCCACCGCGAGGCCCGCCGAACCGGAGCACAACGCGGTTTTAACTCACCCTATCACTCACCTTGGGTTAATCTTGTCAAGGAATGGAGTCCAATCCCGAACGAATTCTATTTTATATAATTTGGGAATCATTTGGGGAAGTTTAGGAAAAGCATTTAAACATTTGGGTAATAATAGTTTTTTCGTTATTAACAAATTTTACTAAGCGTCAAGTTAGCAGACATTACCCATACAGCACAGAAGCTTACAGCAACATTGCTACAACGTTACAATATTACGAGTTGCAATGTAATATTGTAGAGATGTTTTAGAAACATGCAATATCAATATTACGCCGAAATGTTCCAGTAATGTTGCAGAAATATAATAAAATTCTGAAAATGTATATATTTAAAAATATGCATCAAGTGTTCCAATATACATGCAACTTTGTGTAAGAGACATTTGTGACATTTTTTAATAGTTTTGTAAGATTTAAATATTTGGATTTGTGTGCAATATTTATAGGACTAGAACAATACAGGCGCGCGCGTAGCGAGAGAGAGAGAGAGAGAGCATACTTACATACATTAATTTATTATCTAATTTTCTTTCTTCTTTAAAAATATTATACACATAAAAAAAAAGAAATACAATATACACAACATACATAAATCTTCTTTAAAGTAATATGATATTGACACTGAAATGTAACGAAATGTTATCAGCTCTAACTCTTCTTCTTGTTTCTTTTTCTTTAATTAACATTAGAGATTGACGACATATGAAAAACAAAATTACAATTGTTAATAAATTATTAAATACTTTGACATTATATGTGTACCTTTCGATATAAAATGAGATCAACATTTTTTGCAAAAATCAATAAAGAGAAGTAACTTTCGAAAATCTTTGTTCGAGTGAGATACTTTACAATGTACAAAAAAGTTACAATTGTTAATAAATTATTAAATATTTTGACATTACATGTATCTTTCTATATAAAAATAAGATCAATATTTTTTGGAACTTTATATACATTAATTAATTAACTATTATTGCTAGTTATAAAATAATATTGTGACATATGTATGCACACGTACGCGTGCACATATAGAAATTAATAAATTAAAAAAATAACCAAATAAAAAATAATCAATAGAGAAAACTAACTTTCGAAAATCTTTCGTTTGAGTAAAATACTCCACACAGTGTACACACGCACGGATGCACGCACTTCTCTTTCCCCCCTTCCCCTTCTCTCTCTCTCTCTCTCTCTCTCGGTCTCTCCCGGTCTCTTCCCGTCTCTCCCCAGTCTCTCCCGTCTCCTCGTCTCTCCCCGTCTCTCCCCGTCTCTCCCGATCTCTCCCCGTCTCTTCCGATATAGATAACCATTTATACAAATTTGACAGCTGTCAAAATTCAATCGCAATGATTAAGGCGCTTTTTCATGCTGCGAATTGCGAATTGCAAGCAGTTGCGAATAGTTGCGAATAGTTACGAATTGACAAATGTGAAATCACGAATAACACGTTAAGTGCAAACAACTATAAGTAAAATAAAAGTAAATAAATATTGAACTAATAAACAATAGTTTAAATATATTTTTAAATATTTATAAGTATAATTAATCTGTTTAACTAGGTACAGTCTCTTAAATTATGGAAAATTTGATTCAGGAAGATTGGATAACTAATACCCAAAACAATTTGTTAAAACATACTGTAGAAGTAGTTTATAATTATTTATATAATGAAAGAAAAAGAAAAGCTCTAGCAGCGTTATGTACTATTTTGCACTTAAAGAAGAAAAGGAAATACCGTAAAAAGAAACATTGGGTTGCTCCGCTTTTTAAAGAAAGAAAAGTCCATGGATTTTATCATGCTATTTTGCCTATACTTAGATTAGAAGATTTAAGATTTTGTAATTATGTTAGAATGTCAGCAACGCAACTGGAAAATTTGTTAGTTTTAATTGGCCATGATATTTATAAACAAAGTTATATTAGAGAAAGTATTGGTGTTTCTGAACGTCTTCTTTTGACTTTAAGGTAATATAACTTAATCTTGTTATTGTAAAATTTTCATTAAAATTAAAAAATATAATAATATTAGAAAACTTCATTTTATTAATAAACATTATTTTTAGATTTCTTGCTTCTGGAGATTCCATCTCCTCAATGTCTTACCAATATTTAGTTGGTGTTACAACTGCTGCAAATATTATTTCTGAAACCTGTCAAGTTTTATGGGATAATTTGTTGCCAATTGTTATGACAATGGAATTGAGTCATGAAAACTGGTATAAAATTTCTGAATGTTTTTCAAATAAATGGAATTTTCCTCATTGCGTAGGTGCCATTGACGGTAAACATATTATTATCCAAGTAAGTAATTTATATAGTTATATTTAAATATTATATTTTTATAATTATGTCAATATAAAGAAAAGCAATATTATTTTTAGTGTCCAGCTAAAGCGGGGTCATCCTTTTACAATTATAAAAGTACTCATAGCATTGTTCTTCTTGCTATATGCGATGCAAATTACATGTTTTTGTTTGTGGATATAGGAGCATATGGCAGAAGAAGTGACGGAGGGATTTTTAAAGAATCTGAAATGGGTAAAAGATTTGAAAATAATGACATGCAACTTCCACCACTTGCATCTATTTGTGAAAATGGAGACAGTCTCCCTTATTGTATTGTTGGAGATGAAGCATTTCCTCTGAAGCCTTACTTATTAAGACCATATCCAGGGAAATACAGTGTCGAACATGATAAACGTATTTTTAACTATCGTTTAGGAAGAGCTAGAAGAGTTATTGAAAATACTTTTGGAATTTTGGCTAGCAGATGGCGTATTTTCCGAAAACCTATTATACTGAGTGTGGAAAATAGCATGAAAATCGTTCAAGCGTGTGTATGTCTACACAATTGGTTACGGATGGCAGATTTACTTGAAGAAGAAAACATACAATATATAACAGAAGACATAATTGACCATGAAGCTGAAGATGGCTTTGCACTTGCTTTTCGAAGGACAGAATTAGAAAATTCAACAGCTTTTAGAGAAATGACTAATGCAGGAAACAACTCCAGTACTAGAGAAGCAGTAGAAATTAGAGAAAAGTTTAAACATTATTTTAATAATGACGGAGCCGTTGAATGGCAAGAAAATAATATTTAAACCTATATATTCAAATTTTATTTTGTATTTGCGTACGACTATTTTTTTGATTAAAATATATTTTTTAGAAATTATAATTTTTTTTTATTCAAAAAATTATCAATACAAGTTTTACATAGTAAAAATAAACATTTAATTTAAAAACAGTCAATGTACATGCAGTTAAATAATAATAATAAAATAATGAAAATAATTATTAATTTATATTATTTTCAATTTTATACAACAGTTCATACAATTTAAACATTGCTGTATTAGCCGTTTTGGAATCAAGTTTCCTTAATTTTTCATCCATCATTAAACAAAATTGACTTATTTCATCTCTTTTAGGAATTTGTATTTCCGGTTGTATTATTGTAGGTGCTGCAATAGGCTTTTCAAGAGCTGTTACTATTTTTTCGATATAATCAGTATTTGTATTTTTTGCACCTGTAAACATTTATTACTCTTTAATTAAAAAATTGTAATAAATTATAATAGATAAGATGATTAAATACATACGTTTTTCATGTACATTGTTAGTATCATTATTACTTTCTGAATCTGAATTATTACAGGTAGAACTGTGTGACATGGTTCTTGGAAAATTGTTGATTGTTCTAAAAATATAAAGTAAATATAAATAAATATATTAAATATTAATTAATAATTCATATAAAATATTCATTAATCTTTAAGAACACGATATTCGAGAATCCCGTAAGAACACGTATAGCATACGTACGCTAAACCAAAAATTGTATAATTGCTCAAAAAAAGGGTACTCAAACTTTTATTTAATAAATAAAAGCATGTGTTTAGAACACGACTAAACATAAACCAGGTATAGGTCAGATAAAGGCTACTAACCTAAAAAAAATTACCCAAAGACCAAAAATTGTAGCGCGTGGTGCACTCTATACGCCACCCGTGTTCTTTAAAGGTTAATATTGCTTTTCCTTAGTTTTTATACCGAGGTCAATACTTTCTTTTATAAAACCCATTTGGTCCATAAATCTCCATGGTTTTTTTTGTGAGCAGCTTGTCCACTTTGTGTTCTTTCTTTTGATAAATACACTCTATACGTGTCTAATAAATTTCTCCACTTATTTTTAAAATAAGCAGCAGTGTATTGTGCTACAAGAATTAAAGTTACATTCATGTACCATGCAATTGGTCTTTTTAATTTTACAAACAATATAAATAGATAACATTTACATAAGACAACGAGACATAAGACGTCTTAAAGACGTCTGTCTTAAAGACGTCTTATGTCCCGATTTTGGACATTGTGTTGTCTGGGTAAGGTACATACGGTTTTCTTTATTGGGATTAAGGATCTCTTCAATTTCTTCCCATAATTTATTCTTTGCAGCATTGGTTCGATCTTTTGGAAGGCAATCTTTATAGTTCCACAACGGTGGTCTTTCTTCAACTGCTGCAATAAGCATTTCTTCCATCGACAAGTTTTGATTTAAGGAATCTCTATTTTCTTTATTAAATTCAATGTGTTTATTAGTTTCATTTAACTTAGTACGATAAATTTCTAATTTCTCCATTGTGTCAATAACTTCATTACTTTCTAAAAAGTACATAAAAATAAAATAGAAACTTAATTTTTTATTTCATTAATTACACTTTTATATATATATTAATACCTGTTTGAGGAAAGAAAGTTACATTATCTTCGGTTATAAAAACTTGCGTAAAGTTTTGCACACAGTTATGTAAATATATGTTTTCAAAAAGTATATATTCTAAGCACAGACCACATTTGTAAAGCTGTGGCTGGAGAGAAAATTATAGGTTAAAATTTTTAATAACAAACATTGATTTTAATTTCAACATATTAACATAATACGATATATAATTTGAAATACCTGTGAAAAACTATTTGACGCCATTATAACTATAATATTTAATTTTAGAAGTTTTATATTAAAAAATTTATTATCATAGCAATCCAATCTTAATTTTTGCGAGTATTCGTTAAAAGCAGGAAAAATCCTGCGAACAACGAATATTCGCAACGAATTACGAATGCCCACGTGACCTACCATTCGCAATGAATATTCGCACCATGAATTTGCGCCTTTACTCTCGCAACTCGAAGTAAGCGCAACGAGAGAACCAATCGGCATCGCGGAAAAGTGACAACAATACTTCGAGAGATGCGAGTATCGATGCCATGCCCTTTTTTAGAAAAATTTATACACCAACGATTATATATATAATCTTTTTGAGATTTATATTAAGTTAGAGAATAGAACAGTAAATTAAATAATTTTTTAAATAAAAAATAAAATTATTATACATGATAATTTCATTTTATTTGAAAAATTGTTCAATTTACTATTCTATTATAAATCTCAAAAAGTGCAATTATTTGGCTATAAATATTGATGCTAGGAAATTTATATATATATGTATTCATTAATATTATTGCTTTTGACAATAATGAAAATAATGCTACTTCATAAAAATAATGCTTAGATAATAGAATATTGTATAAGTTTTTATTCCTGTATAAAATGTAATAATAATTTTCTAATTTTCTACTATGCTTTTAATATATTTTAGATTTTAATAGGTAAACTTTGAGAATATGTAAAAATATTTTAGAGAAATAAAAAAAAAAAATTTATTGCAATTGCGTAAATTCACAATTTTTATCTGAATTTTGGATGCAAAAAGATTATAAAGTTACACAAATTGCAACGAATTTATTTTTATCTTTCTTGTCTTTAGATATTCTCAAAGTTTATCTACTAAATTTGAAGCGTTATGCATATTTATAGCAACGCGTTTCAATGCATCAAATACATTGCACCGTAACATTGCACTAGTCTTACATTGTAATATTTCTCAGGGCGGACATTTCAGCGTTGCCGCAAGCTTGCAGTAACATTGCAGAAACATTTCGCAATGTCCATGCAATATTACAATATTTCAATGTAAGGTTTCTGCAATGTTTTTGTAACCTTTTGGTGCTATGTGGGTAATTGTATTTTACATGTTTTATTAATGGAATTAATTAAAAAGTATTTGGGAAAAACATTTTCATTATTATTTTTATTTGGGAAATCATTATTTTCTAATTTAATAGATTTATAAATATTGCGAAAACGAACAAACCTAAGCGCATGCTCTATCACATGCCATAAAAAAAATGCGCGAATTTCAAGTCATGTCTAGATACATATTTTTACAAGCATTTCGTTTTGCGTGGAAAGTCGCAAACCCATGTGGTGCAGAGAATTCTTTGCACACGCACGCACGCACGCGCGCACGCACGCACGCACGCACGCACGCACGCACACACGCACGCACGCACGCACGCACGCACGCACGCACGCACGCACGCACGCACGCACGCACGCACGCACGCACGCACACACACACGGGGATACAAGGGGGGGGCTTCGGCCCCCCTCTCGCACCCATCCAAGTCGCTAACCCATGTGTATATTGCAAACAAAGTATAGTTCACATGTGTTTGCAGATTTCCAATGTAGTACATGGTTGAAATTCGCACATTTTTTGCATAGTTTGTTCTAGACAGAGCATGCGCTTAGGTTTGTTCGTTTTCGCAATATTTATAAATCTATTAAATTAGAAAATAATGATTTCCCAAATAAAAATAATAATAAAAATGTTTTTCCCAAATGATTTTTAATTGATTCCATTTATAAAACATATATAACCTCACTTCTAAAGTGAGTATGCGAGACTCAGTAAAGCACACGGTTTTGAAATTGCTCAGATTGTAGGAAAAAACTCAGTTGAATCTCACTTGTGAGAATGCAAAAGGAACGTGCATTAACTGAGTTATGACGTCACAAGTGAGAATTATCTGAGTTTTGATGTAAATGGAAAGCAGCAATAAGCTGCATAAGTATAGCAAGACTGTTGAGCCAATTAGTTCCCAGCATAAAGTGAGAAGTAACGCCGCGAACAGCTCAAGGCATGGGACGGTGAGGGGGGCAAGGGGAGCTACCTTTGATTTGCCGGCAAGCAATGAGACTGCGACGTTATCAGAATCGGAAATAACCTTCAAATACACGGAAGCCGCATAGGCGAGTGTGAATGCATCGGCAAAACCGTGCAATTCGACATAAGAGATGTTCGAGTGAACGCCCGTCCACCGGGATATTTGAAGGTCGTTTAGGAAAGAAAGTTTGGAGTAGATTGACATCCATTTACTGAGAAGAGGCTCAGGAATGTCCTCATCCCAGGTTATGCGAAGACGCCATAGCTGTTGCATGTATATTTTTGCCGAAATTGTAGCCGGAGTAACCCACCCTAACGGATCGTAAAGTCTAGCAATCGTTGAAAGAATTGACCGTTTGCTCCGAGGAATGACCGAAAGGAGAGATACCTTTATTTGAAAAATATCGCGAGCCGGGTTCCAGACAATGCCAAGAACTTTGATTCTGTCGTCCGTTGCGATCTGTTTGTTACACGCTAAGCCGTGATCCGACGGATCGATGTCGTCAAGCAGTTCCCGGGAATTGCTGGCCCATTTGCGCAACTCGAATTTGCCGGAACGCAATAGACTGACAAGGTGATCGCGAGACTGCCGAACGAACTCAATATCGTCGCCGCTGAACAGTACGTCGTCGACATAGATTTGATCTCGTAGAATCGGGATTGCGAGCGGAAACCGATGTCCGTCATCGTCGATTAATTTTTGAAGCACACGAAGCGCGAAAAAAGGAACGCATGTCATTCTGTAGGTAACGGTAAGCAGCTGATAATCGACAGGCTCGTTCTGTTCTCTTTTCTAGATAATACGCTGGTAGTCAACATCTCGTCGATCGACCAAGATTTGTCGATACATTTTAGCAATATCAGCCATGCAGACAAACTTGAAATGACGCCATTGTAATAGTATAGTGGGTAGATCCGCCTGCAATTTCGGACCAGCGAGTAAGTGATCGTTCAATGACGATCCGTTTGACGTGACGCACGACGCGTAAGTGCGTGGTGGCACTACCTTCCTGAATGACTGGATGATGAGGGATATGAACGTACTGCTGAAGTGAGTCGGGAGGGGGTAACGCCCGTCGCATATGGCCCAGCTGCTCGTATTCACGCATGAATTGATCGTATTCTTTTTCTAATTCCGGGTGCGAACGAAAACGACGTAGCAATGAATTGTACAGACGTTCGGCAGAGCGCCGTGAACTACCGATATCAATGGGAGGACTCTTTAAAGGGCAAACGAACGATATATCGGCCGTCCCTTTGACGGGAATGCGTGGCGCGAAAGTGAGACTCGCAAATATCTTCCTGTGGCATGAGCGTTTGGGATCGAGGGACTTCCTCGATCTCCCAGAATCGCTTAATCTCGTTGGCGAGAGAATCTAAAGAGGTGCAATAATGAACGGTAAGATGAGCGGAATTTCGCAAAATCGCAGAGGAGTAGTTATATCGCGACGCGACAGACTTTGTTTCGAGAGGCCCGGAGATAATCCAGCCAAAAATAGAGTTTTGCGTAAATGGCTGACCGGTTCTCCCTTTGCGAACGCCCTCCAAAATGATATCGCCATAAATATCGGCGCCGATAATGATTTGAATCGGAGCTTGTTGGCTTCGAATCTGCCCATGACAGTTCAGACACACGTTTCGGAGCGTACGACGTTAGCAAGGGGAGAATGAGCGCCGTTGTTTCGAGAGCTGGAGTATTAGAGACGCGAGGAGATATAATAATGGAGGCGGCATGTTGAACCGTACCAACGCGAGTTCCGCCGACGGCAGAAATCGAGACCGGCATTTGGATGCGCCTCGCGCGCAACAATTGCGCTACGTTCTCGAATATGAACGTGGCTTCAGAGCCCTGGTCGAGCAAGGCCCTTACCGTTGCAGATCGACCGGAAGCAACTTTGAGATTGACCCAAGCGGTAACTAAAAGCACTTGAGCGGTTGTACCCGGTTTCGCGGAGGCGAGCAAAGAATTAACTTCATCTGCGTGTTCGACGGATGGAGATGCTTGCGCATTTTGCGACGTGACCGTTGCTGGACCAGAGCTCGTTTCAGATTCGATATGTAACGTCGTATGATGTTTCTTGTCACATAACCGACAACTGTATTTGCTAAGACATTCCGACGCGGAGTGGCGATTGCTCAGACAATTGAAATAACGCTTAAAACGCTTTACGAGTTCGCGACACTGACAAGCATTTTTTGCGGTAAACTGTGGACAGGCATTTATGAAATGACGAGACTTGCACAACGGACAAGTCAACGTAGCGCTGTCGAATGCCGTCGCAACATGAACGCGCGACAAAGCTGCAGATTTTGACTTTGCTTTCGAGTTAGGACTTTGTTGACAATTTTCTAAAGCGCGAATGCGAGAGTCGAGGAATCGACTTAATACTTCGAATGTAGATGGTGAAGCGGCTTGACTCGTGTGAAGCGTCCATGCTTTACGCGTGGTCGAATCCAATTTTTTTGACGTTAAGTACACAAGAAAGTCGTCCCATAACTCGTTCGGGGTTTGGTCTAATTTTTGTAACGAAGAGATGGCGATGTTGACCTTGTCACATAAGAGTTGCAGTTCTGTTGCGGATTCCCGAGTTACAGGGGGTAAATCAAGTAGCGCGGATAAATGGAACGAGAGGAGTTGTCGCTTACTTTCGTACCGTCCCGACAGCGTTTGGCACGCAATTTTGAAATTGCTCGCAGTGATTGCAAGACTCGCGATAGATTCTTTTGCGCGGCCTTTTAATGCCGACGCGAGAAAATGCATGCGACTAAAATCAGTTAAATCTTTATTTTGAATGATTAGGGAAGTGAAGCGATCGCGAAACGTTTCCCAATCGGTGTAGTTTCCGTCGAAGGGCGGCATATCAATAGACAGAAGATGCATCAACGAAAGAGAAGATGCGTCATGAATCGAATGGACAGTTTCATTCGACTGATTATGTTGACTCACGACAGGTTCGAGATCCTCCAAGCAGTCCATCATGTAGTCCAGAGTGGCGTTGTACACCTCCTCAGTTTTATCAAATTGAGTCTTGGCGAAAAAGTCCATTGTGGCCTGAGTGGAGACAGGACTCACCTGACGTGACCATCCTGGTAAGCGCGCCAGAGATTCTTGAGAGAAGCGGCCCGTGACCGAATCTTCGCCGGCGTCAGATTATTGCGGCCAATCTTATTGAAGTTTTCCAACGTCCGCTCAATTGAATGCTGTCGCATTAGTTGACTTGATAAGGCTTCTGACATGATGAAAACTGATGATCAAGTCCCCGAAGTAATGTGTTACCTCCACGAACACTCGCGATCCGGCTCGAAGGACCAAACATATGTTCGCGCCCGAACGATGGCAAATGCGATCGTTAGCGCGAGATGCCGGAACCGCTCAGTAATGAGCGCGGAGTGCTCGTTGCGCGAATTCGTAAATCCGCTGAAGGAATAGGAGACTGCACAGAGAATTAATAGATAGCCGGAGCAACGTCGAGTTGACAGAATGCGTTTATTTAGTAGAAACACCAACAATTTCACAATACAATGAGATTTGCGAAGACACGGAGGAGCGACGGATTAACTAAACGACGGGAAATCTTCTTTGTGAGTACGTGAGCGAACTGCCGTTCGTAGGCGCGACGGAAATCTTGCCGAGCGTAAGACGTTACGCCCCGTCGGATCGGAGATCTTGACCGCGGGCAACACACGGAATTCCGCGAGGCAGATGTACTCTCGCGAGCGAATCACACGTCGATCCTCCTAATTTTCGCGTCACAAATTAACCCGTCACAAATAAATCAGTTAATCCGCAGTAATTAATCTTGCGTGTGGTTAGCGTTCTCTGACAAAACTTCATACTGCGAGCTGCACGACCGAGAAAAGTACAGCGCAAAATTTGAGAGGCGATAGCGAGCGCAGAATGCCTACTGACTTTTTCGCCCAGCAAGGGATAGCTCCAAATTCTCACCGATAATAGGAGGGAGAGCACACATGTAGGAGATACACGCAGCATCCAACGATCACGACTCGATCACGCAGCTCAGACGCGCCCGCGGAACTTGAGGATCATGGCTCGCAACAATTGAGGTGGTGGTATTTGTTGATATACCGGATCGCATTTCACTGGCACGACGCTTTACCAGCGATAAACATAAATTATTGAAAATCATATGTTTAGAATCGAGTCTTCACCAAGAGCCTTGAATCCCAAACAATGGTACATTGCAAAATTATTAAGGCCGGTATTCATAGTCGGATCTTATATTTAAGATCATCTTAAGTATTGTCTTATGATGCCATCAGCCAATCACAGAGCCGTATTAGCATCTTAAGACATTGCTTGAGACGATCTTTAAATAAGATTCGATTATGAGAGTGAGTCCCAGATGCGCATAATAATAAATGGACACAGCAGGCTGAGTGAAACGGACACAGTAACAAACGGACACAGACCAAACGGACACAGTAATAAACGGACACAGTAACAAACGGACACAGTAACAAACAGACACAGTAACAAACGGACACAGTAACAAACGGACACAGTAATAAACAAACACAAACCAAATGCGCACACTGCACATGCGCACGGACCAAATGCACACACGGAAAGTCGCAAACCCATGTGATGCAGTGAATGCTTTGCACGCGCGCGCGCGCGCGCACGCACACACACACACACACACACACACACACACACACACATGAAGAGAGGTGCAAGGGAGGCCTTAGGCCCACCCTCCCGCACCCACCCCGTCCAAGTCGCTAACCTATGTGGACTTTACTCTGCTTGCAATGTACATGGATTGCATTTGGTTCGTGCGCATGTGCAAAGTGCGCATTTGGTCTGTGTCCGTTTGTTACTGTATCCGTTTCGCACTGTTTCCGTTTGTTATTGTGTTCGTTTATTACTGTGTCCGTTTGTTACTGTATCCGTTTCACTCTGCCTGCTGTGTCCGTTTATTCTTGGACGCTCCTGACTATGAATATTAGCCTAAGTTACTAGACACCACAGACGCTGTCATTTATTTTTCATAAACTGAAAGAGTATGAAAATGACCTTTTTCCTTTCGCTGCAAATAACATTGGCCAAACTTAATATTTTCTTTTTGAAATCTTTTTCTTTTTTTTTATGTAATAACAGCGCAATAATTATAAATAAATTAGTAGCCCAAGTACTTTTTTAACACGGTGAATGTCCATACCATATAAACGCATAATATTATTTAATATTTTAAATAAATTCTTAGAATATTAAATGTACACTTAATATTCTAAAAATACACTTAAAATGTTACTTAATATTAAATAATATTATGCGCTTATAGGGTAATATATACTTAAGTTTTTATACTTAGAGCATAGAGGAACCTAACCTGAAAGTGGCCACTGTGGCCTTTTTCGTGCGACCGATGTTTGTCTAGCATCAGCGCCAAACGTGGATGTAAAGCCCGTTTTACATTAATCGCAAGCAGCCAGTTGCGACTTGCGACATCCAATAAGCACTTAGTTTCTAGTTAAAGCTCGACAGTCATTGGGTGTTGCAAATTGCAACTGGCGACTGCGATTAAGGTAGAACGAACTTTACATCCACGTTTGACGCTGATGCTAGTCAAATGAGTGAGTCCCAGATGTGCACAATAATAAACGGACACAGCAGGCTGAGTGAAACGGACACAGACCAAATGCGCACAGACCAAATGCGCACAGACCAAATACGCACGGACCAAATGCGCACGAACCAAATGCGCACATTCGCAAACCCATGTGGTGCAGAGAATGCTTTGCACGCACGCACGCACGCGCGCGCGGGGGAAGGGTGCAAGAGAAGCTTCGCCCGTCAGTAGAGGTGCCCGAAAAGTCGCAACCCATGTGGTAAGTCTGTTGGTTACTGTGTCCGTTTGGTCTGTGCGCAATTGGTCCGTGCGCATTTGGTTTGTGCGCATTTGGTTTGTGTCCGTTTCACTCAGCCTGCTGTCCGTTTATTACTGTGCGCATCTGGGACGCTTCGCGTCAAATAGCGGTCGCACGGAAAAGGCCACAGTGGCCGCTCTCAGGTTCCTCTCTGCTTAGAGAAACACAAAGATTAGAATCGATGAATTAATAATACGGACAATTGTTACGGATTGTTACGTTAAGATTACGGACTCTCATTGTAAACGATAGATGATTTTGATTACGGATACAGTTATGGTTACGGTTTACTACAAAGTTGCGGATCTCCATTGGACCTGCGCCTTATTTCCCGATTGGTTTTTAAGCTTATGGTTACGGAAATTCATGTGCGATGGCCTTTATTAGGCCTGGTCTACAATGTCGTAAGTCGTATCGTAAAAAATTTAACCAATCATGTTCGTTTTTCTTCTCTCTTCTCTAAGGCCTAGTCTACAATGGATGTTGTAAGTCGTGTCGTAAGAAATCTAGCCAATCATAGTTGATCTTAGAGAAGAGAGAAGAAAATCGAACATGATTGGTTAAATTTCTTACTATACGACTTATTACATCCATTGTAGACCAGGCCTAAGGCTACGGTCCACTTGACGCTACAAACGTTTCGAAGCATTCTTTGATTGGTCAATTCATAAAATTCTTTGTTTCGATTGGTCGATCAAACGCTTCAAAGCATTTGTCAATGGTATTTATCACTTAATTTCGAATTGAATTTACAGAATTGATAATCCTTTTACACTTTTAAAGTACGTACATAAATGAACCCAGGGACGATTAGATAAAGACCAAAAATGCAAAAAATTTTTAAAAATTTATTTGTTCATAAAAATATTTGCTTCAAAATACAAGTTATGTAGCTTATACGTACAAATGAATGGTGTTCCCGGGTTCGGAATAGATTGAGGAATAAGATTATAATCGTCAAATTACGATTACAAGCCGTACAAAAAAGATATTTTAAAAATAAAAGCGCTTAAATGAATAAAATTTTTGATCACATAAATATGTTTTTTTACGGCTTGTAAACGTAATTTGACAAATATAGTCTTATTCCTTCTATTCCAAACTGCGAGACACCATTTATTTGTAGGTATAAGCTATATAACTTGTATTTTAAAGCAAATTTTTTCATGAACAAGGATAAATAATGATTCTGCATTATCGACCTCAATCAAGTTTGATGGGCAGTTTAGCATCCTCTAATGGGCCATCTACAATGGAGTGTTTTAGCCGTAACAGCACTAAAACTACGGCAATGCTGTCTAGAAGAAAAACGACGTAGCAATAACATACAAGCCGACCATCAAAGAAAGGCAACCAAAAACTAAACCCGAATGTCCTAACGCTCATCGTAAGCACGCAATAAATTGGCTCAATGTCTGCTGTAGGCTGTAAACAGTAAAGCAATACGAAATGGAGACATTTTCTACGACTACTGCTACGGCCTACGACTCTCCATTGTAGATGGCCCTTTAATGCCTGTTTTACAATGAGTCGTAAGTCGTTGATCGTAAGAAATCTAGCCAATCATAGTTGATTGTAGAGAAGAAAAGCGAACATGATTGGTTAAATTTCTTACGACCAACGACTATAACAACTCATTAATGCCCAGTCTACAATGAGTCGTTGGTTGTTGGTCGTAAGAAATTTAACCAATCACAGTTGATCTTAGAGAAGAATAACCGAACATAATTGGTTAAATTTCTTACGACCAACGACCAACGACTCATTGTAGACTGGGCATAAGCCTCGTCTACAGAAGTCGCAAGCAGCCAGTTGCGACTTGCGACAGCCAATGATTGTCGAGCTTTAACTAGAAACTAGACGCTCATTGGCTGTCGCAAGTCGCAACTGGCTGCTTGCGACTTCTGTAGACGAGGCTTTAAGGGCCATCTACAATGGAGTGTTTTAGTCGTAACAACGCTAAATCTACGACCATGCTGTCAATAATATAAACGACGTAACAATAATATACAAGCCGGCTATCATAGAGAGGTGACTAAAAACTAACCCCGAACACCTAAACGCTCATCGTAAGCACCCACTGAATTGGCTCAATGTCTGTTGTAGGCCGTAATCAGTAAAACAGTACGTAATGAAAATATTGTCTACGACTACTGCTACGGCCTACAACTCTCCATTGTAGATGGCCCTTTATAGATCAGGCCTAAGGCCTGGTGTACAATGGATGTCGTAAGTCGTATTTTAAGAAATTTAACTAATCATGTTCGCTTTTCTTCTCTAAGATTAACTACGATTGGCTAGATTTCTTATTACACGACTTATGACATCCATTGTAGACCAGGCCTTACCACTACTACTACTACTACTACTACTATTACTACTACTACTACTACTACTACTACTACTACTACTATTACTACTACTACTACTACTACTACTACTACTACTACTACTACTACTACTACTACTACTACTACTACTACTACTACTACTACTACTACTACTGCTACTGCTACTGCTACTGCTACTGCTACTGCTACTACTACTACTACTACTACTACTACTACTACTACTACTACTACTATTACTACTACTACTACTACTACTACTACTACTACTACTACTACTACTACTACTACTACTACTACTACTATTACTACTACTACTACTACTACTACTACTACTACTACTACTATTACTACTACTACTACTACTCTACTACTACTACTAGTACCAGTATTAGCTACAAATGCTAATGTTAATTATGCTGCCATCGCTGTCATTGCTTCGTCCCGTAGAATTTTGCGACAAGTGACCGCTCGTCTTCGTTGACGTCGCACCATAACATCACGGCGCACTGACAAACGAGCGTGAACGCGCGCGCGCGCGCGCGCGCGCATGTTGCGATACTAGACTTTGTCGCCGTCATCTTTTAAAACGACACAGCTCGAGCGGGACCGTCCATCCATTTGGCGAGCAAAGATAGGTTAACTAGCGTTTATCGATTATTATCCAGACTGCGCTACGCAATACTTTTACTGTCCGTTCATCGATCAATCGTTTGCTCGTGCGGTGCACGCGGGACACAGGAAGATGGTAAAAGTCAGTCGCAAGAAATGTCCGTCACCGTTTATTCGTTGCCGTATCCTTTGCCAGCATCCACGCTAAGCGGACATCCGAGGGAGATGTCTCTTCACGATGCCGTGAAGTACTTACCATTCGAACAGGCCCGACGTGTCAGACTTCGTGTCTCCCACACCCACATTCCTACGCTGTTCGCTAACATATTTCGTCGTTCGTAACCTCACGCCGTTGCAATACAACGTTTGTTATTGTGTACAGTCGATAAACATTCAGACGAAAGTGACCCTGATTCTTGGAACGTGTTATGATTGAACTATCTGCACATCGCCTATCCAGTTATGATGGGGAATGTTCTTGGCAGGACCAACTAGCAGTGATCTTCGTTCTGTAAGTATTATATCTTATTAGATTAATTGGATTATACACTTTTAAATTTGTCTCCATCTACAATAGGTGTGGTAAACCTTAAGCATTTTATTTTAAACTTTAATATGTGATGTATTGTTTGTCAAGAAACGTTTCCTGTGTTACTATAAGTTATAATAAAGCTATAATTTACAAGCTTTGAGTGAGCTAACGAAGTCTTAACTCTTATATTTAAAGCTTACTAATAATCACTGGTGATTTAAATCTTGATCTGTAGGAGTAATGAGTTTAAGTATTTTACTTTGACATATAACATCTTTTATCAATAAAGATTTCCTGCATTGTTATAAGTCATAGTTTATAAGCTTTAAGTCAGTAAACTAGTAAAGTCTTGACTATTAAATTTATAAAATTTTTCATTGGAAAAATTTTTCTGGCATAGTTTGCTGGCAGTGCCCACATAGTTTTCAAGTTTTTTGTTAGAATAATACAAAACACTACCAGTTTACACTTTCATTGGAATATACCTTTTGAACTCGGTTTTAAGAAAAGAACGAGAAATAATAAGTTTAACCAATAAGATGTTTAACCAAAAACTGTGTGCTAGAAAGAAAAGACAAGTCGAGTTTTGTCAGTGAGATTACAGCATTTGGTTATCTCTTGTAATTTTTTCATTTCTCTTTCTCTCTCTCTCTCTCTCTGTGTGTGTGTGTGTGTGTGTGTGTGTGTGTGTGTGTGTGTGTGTGTGTGTGCGCGCGCGCGCGCGCGCGTGTAATATATATATATATATCATAATAATGACGAGTGAAGCAATGAATTGCAAATTTATTTATTGTAAAATAAATTTATTAAAATGTTGTGAAGTGGACAAAAATATATACTACAGATTGAAATGTAAGTAAATTATTTTTTCTATGTTAAGAAATTTTTGTTGATGAATATTTGTTGATTAAGTATAATTTGTAGATTTAGAACTCGTAATGGCACAACAGCGTAAGTATCTGCAGCTCTTTTTTTGTTATTTGTATGTTCAACAAAAGATATGAAAAATTCAAATTAATTTATTGGATTTTTATTGTCTAATATATGCATTTTATATATATATATATATAATATAATACAATAGGTTATATGTACATTTACATTACATTTTTTAATCATTAAACTATTACAATACAAGTGTAGTTTTTATTTATTTATTTAAACTTGAAATTATATTTGGAATATTTACCTTTATATTAACATTTTTGTGTATCAATCTAATAAGAATAAAAGTATTTATAATAATATAAAACAGCGATAAAAATATTTTTTTATCAACACGGATATTAAAAATAAATAACTTTAATAAATAGTACTCTAGAAAATAAAAATGGAATAAAAGTGAAGGCTTGAGAGATTATATTAAATTAAACCATTATTATTATTACAGCATTCTAGTTGCTCTAAACAAACACGAACTTGTTTCAACTTTATTAAATATAGAAATAAATCTTCAGGAGGATATTCTTTAAATGAAAATGTTCATTTACAAAAATTAGAAGATTACAATGATGATAATGGTATGTATGTGTGTATATATATATATATATATACACACTATGATATTTCTGAAATTAGTAAGTTAATAATGTATTACATTTTTATAAATTTTATTTTTACAGACAAATTATGGGCCACACTTGAAATGATGTTTCTGTTGGATAAATACAATTTATACCGTTCATTAATGGGTCCAATGAAAAAATACAAAACTAAAAATGTTATGTGAAACCAAATTGCCCAAGATTTGAAGGAAATTTTGAACATTGATTCGATTGCTATGCAATGTACAAAAACAGATTATAAAAAAAAGAAAAAACAGTAGACAATAACATCAAATTAGGTTCTAGCAGAATAGAGATAGAGTATAAAGAATTCAAGAAAATTTCAGCAGCAGACGATAATATCAAACCAGAAATTTTAGGAGCTGTAAAAAAAATAATTAAGCACTGAAATCATTAAGCAATGCAATATAAAAAATCAAATACAAAACTTAGAAAAGGATTAAGAAATCCTTGCAAGATATTCTGTACAACATTAATGAAAGGGAGAAAGCAATGAAAAAACGTTATAACAAAAAAAGTTAAAATTACTAAAAAAATAGTGTAAGTTTGAATATTTATTATTATACATCAGATTATATGTACAATCAAAATGCTAAAATATACATTATCAAAAAAGGAACAATTTAGTTCTAGATCTATATTTTATTGTTTTAACATCAAATTGAACCAACACAAATTAAATTATCTCTTTAAATTGAACAAAAATATTTAAAAAATCAACCAATCATAAAAATCTGAAAATAAATAAAACATTTTGAACTGATTAATTATATTATAATTCTTATGACAATACAATATACTTTTCTAAATTTTCTAAATTTAGAAATTTAATATAGGACTCTATTTGCAAGTCATCATACTTACCGGTTGGCGCACATTTTACAGGCCTATTTCAAATTTCTATATTTGTAAATGTTAGCGTTTTTTTTTTACAGAAATATGCACTTTAAATAAATAAAGTATTATTATAAGTAAAATGCTACAAACAGTCCATTATTTTGCATGTATATGCATTTTGCATATGCAAATACGCAAATGCTTATAATCCAATATCTATTATTATACTTATTATTTTTATAATAATTCAATTTATAGACAAGGAAAGATGCAAGAATCATGATAACACCCAGATAGCACAGTTTTTTCTTAAAGAATTGATAAAGTAATCTTCCTTTTCGAACAGTAATTCCTCAGAAATTCATAGAAGAATACTTTATGAATAACGTAGGAAGTTAGATGCACTATGATTCGAATTTCTCAGAACTTTTTAAAGTATTCATATAGAATTATTTGTTGGAATTTCTCAGAACTTCTTAAAGTATTCATTAGAACTTCTCCAAATAGATATCTCAAGCAGAATTAAAAAATTTTTTTTCAGTATTTCTGATAAATGTCCCAATTTTTATAATTAGAACGTTTCTCAGAAAAATTTAAAAAATGAAAAATACTGATTAATTTAGAAAATTTTTAAATATTTTTACTAAGTATTTTTAAGAGTTTTTGAGTATTGCAAAAAAACTTGAACAAAAAATAAAAAGTCTAATTATTTCTACCATAAATTTATAAGAGGAAGACTATACCATGTTTTAGTCGTACCTATTAAAGCATGTTTAATCTCTGTACCTGAAAACACGGTCATCATCCAAGTGTCAACCATTGCTGACGTTGCTTGACTTCAAAGATAGTAGGATACGCATCCTAACGCTTCGTGATGATCCATGAACACTTCTTGTTTATGCATACATATTTGTTATAGATTATTACAATAGATGTTGTCAGAAGGATGAAACATATGTATAGTTAACACAAATGAGGATGAATGTTGTATCATGCACATATATCATGCGTGAAACGGAACGCGACACTGTCATTGCAGATCAGCACGCTCTTAAATTGTATATTAATTGGTTTGTTAATTATATATAGCGTATTTCGTGTATAAAAGTATAAATTAGCATTTATTAAGCGATATATAATTGTAAAAATGAGATCCAAACACTCGAGTAATTTCTGATGAATACTCAAAGTATTCCAATAAATCGCGAGGGATTTATTGCAATGAACTTAAGAGGCATTCCTTAAGAGGAATACTTCAATGTGAACTAATTGTGGCTAATTCTTTAAGAATTCTTTATGTATTTATTTTTTTACTTCTGCAAGCATTCTTTAAAATGACTTCTTTATGAATTTCTGTTCATCTCTGTGCTATCTGGACAGTTTTGAAGGAAGTGACGACCAGGAAAATAAAAATTAATTAATCTATTTTTATTTTAATTTATTTCAGTTTATTTTAATATAATTATAGATTGATGTATAATTTTATGGCAGAAATCTTATATATGCGACAACCAAAAATTAGAAGTTAATTATGATAAAAACTATCGACAAATGTCATCTCTTTTTATTTGTCTTTTTATTTATTACTAGGTACTATTAATTATCTAGTGTTAAAAAAAATTTTTTTATATGTATAATGCAAAGTTACGATCTATCAATTTTTTATGTTATTTAAAAGGTATAAATTTTAGTCTTATTTGTCTATTAATTATTTGTCTGCTAAATATTATAATAAACTTTTATTTTTCTAATAATCCAATTCAAACAAGAAAAGATGCACGAATTAAGAAGAAAATGATAACCAGGAATATAAAAATTAATTATTATTTTAATTTGATCACAGATTAATATATTATTTTATGTTAAAGATCTTATCTTATATGCAATAACTAAGCAATAATAAAAAAGTAATTGCAATGAAAATGTTGACAAATGTCATCTCTTTTTATTGCCTCTAATCTTGCATAATATATATATCTTGTGCCGTTATATGTTCACGATTAAAGTACTTACAAGGACTTTTATCATGGTATTCTTATTTAAGAAAAATGTCATCATATATGATATTTATCGATAAACTATAGTCGATAAATTATACAGGACGTAACATGATATTATGTACCCGAAAATATTTAATTATAATGGAAATTATCTACAGAGAGGTTTTCATAGTCCTTATATGGAATCAAAAGCCATGACTTTATAGCACATGCATTATTTTTTAATATATGATAAGTGTTGTCAGAAATGCTGGGTAATTCTTGGCAAATAAATGAGAGTTTGTAAATTCTTGAACCATATATTTTTTTAAGAAGTTCTGTGACGACATCAATAAATTTGTTTTTGTAATTGCAAATTCCTCGTAAAGTTTTTGAAGGGCGATTGTACCTATTTACATAGATTGATTTGATTTTATGAGCAAACGTTCTAATATGAATTGATGTATCATCAATACAACCACAAGTGTATTTGGAATTTGGATACCTTAAAGTAAATGAATTAAAAAAAATTACATTCTCAAAGTTAAACAGAAAACATCATAGTTGCGTATAGTTTGTAAATTTAACTTTATAAAAAATCTTTGCAGCAGATTCTTTTTCATCATTAGTTTTTGGAAATTTAATTACATCTGCAATCCTCAGTAAATAATCCATTACTCCAATTATTATCCTAAAATGAGTATTTTCCAACATCGAATCTTTTGGTGACGTCTTTTATAGCACATTTATTTAGCAGCACACCTATAATAACAGCACGTATTTTTATATTATGTTTTGTAATTATATTGTGTGGTATTTGTATTTAAAAACTTACAAATTATACAAATAATGAAATGTGAACTTTTGTAAAAATTTGTATACCACTTTCTGCAGTATGGTTTATATACTTCATCATTTTGAAATTTTTTAATTATGAAACAAGTATTTTTTTGTAATTGAAAATTATCAAAACTGAAAAATTAAATTATAAAATTACATAATTATGCAAAAATAATGCAAAACAATAATTAAAAAGTAATCTGTGGAAATATAATTCTTAGGACAATTAATATTTTACATCCACACTACATGTTATCACATTATGCATATTATTAACCCTAGAATACGCACACGGGTCTCAGGGACTCCAGAGCGATTTCTTCTTGCTTCTTCATCTACAGCACCGCCCGAGATCCCGGACTGAGGGGGGAGGAGGAAATGTTTGTTAGTTATATTAGGACGTTGAATGTCTTGCTGTTTTCCAACTGATGGCGTTACTAGAACTACTTGTGCGTAGTTTAAAGTGGTGACGCATGTACATAGAAGTATTACAAACAATCTTGAAATTCAGTGTATGTCATTTCGCCAAAGTGTAAACAACTTTGTTTTTCATAGTGTTAAACATGTCAAATTTCGTGTTAAAAAAGTTTGGGGCAAATTTTACTTCACTACTTTATTTAAAAAAAATCTGCAGCTGAAGCACACAGAATTCTTGTTGAGATTTACGGCGATCATGTTCTTTTGGAAACAACATGCAGAGATTGGTTTAGACCCTTCAAAAATAATGATTTTGATATTGAAGATAAAGAACGCTCTGGCGCACCGAAAAAGTTTGAAGATAAAGAATTGGAGGCATTACTTTATGAAGATTCATGTCAGACGCTAGCTGACTTGCAGAATCATTAGGAGTTGATCACATAACAGTTTCGAAACGTTTGAAAGCATTAGGAATGATTCAAAAGCAAGGTCATGGGTGCCGTACCAGTTGAAGCCGAGAGACGTCGAACGGCGTCTTTTCACGTGTGAACAGCTGCTTCAACGGCAGAAAAGGAAAGAATTCTTGCATCGTATCGTAATTGGCGATGAAAAGTGGATACACTACGATAATCCTAAACGTAGAAAATCGTAGTGTAAGTCCGGTCATGCATCAACATCGTCGGCAAAGCCGAATATCCATAGTTCTAAGCTTCTATTGTGCATTTGGTGGGATCAGCTGGGTGTAATTTATTATGAGCTGCTCAAACTGAAATCATTACGGGAGATTTCTACCGATTACAATTGATGCGTTTGAGCCGGGCATTGAAGGGAAAACGGCCGCTATACGAGCAGAGACATGATAAAGTAATTTTGCAGCATGACAACGCTTGGCCACATGTTGCAAAACCGGTGAAAACTTGGAAACGCTTAAATGGGAAGTCCTACCCCACCCATTGTATTCATCGGACATTGCGCCTTCCGACTACCACTTGTTCTGATCGTTAGTACATGGCCTGGCTGAGCAGCACTTCCATTCTTAAGATGCCAAAAAAATGGGTCGACTTTTGGATAGCTTCAAAAGACGTCGTTTTTCCGACGTGGAATTCAAATGTTACCAGAAAGATGGAAAAAAGTAGTGGCTAGCGATGGACAATACTTTCTGTGACAGGTTTTTTACTGATTTTTTTTTAAATAACGCATTAATTTTTACGAAAAAACAGCGAGAACTTATTCAACATCCTAATACTATAACTTTGAACGGTTGCCGGCGTCAATCGTTTTTTGGCAACGAAAACAAATATAAACTTTTGCTTGGGGTCTCGGTGATCTCAAAGCGAATGCTACTTTTTTAACAAATTAAAAGTATATAACTTTGCAGTTAAGATGATTATCTTGTAAGTATTATCATTATTGTTGAGAATTATAAGATTTTATATACTATTATATTGATACATATGTGTGTGTGCGTAGGCGCGCGCGCGCGCGCGTGTGTGTGTGTGTGTGCGTGCGTGCGTGCACGCGTGCTTGCGTGTATATACATATGTATATATACTCGAAGGATTTATAATAGCAGATTGATCGAAGTTTGTAAATAGTGTAAAAAACACATCGCTTTTGTTTTGGTAAAGTAATATCGCGATTAACATAATCCGGGCGTTGTACGTAACTGTCTATATCATCTTCGCTGATTCAATTTTTAATTGCTTAACAATTGAAAATTTAATCAGCGAAGACGATATAGACAGTTACGTACAACGCCCGGATTATGTTAATCGCGATATTACTTTACCAAAACAAAAGCGATGTGCTTTTTGCATAAGAGAAGACGATCAGTAAACAATGATTTATTGCTTAAAATGTCTACGTGCTATGTGTACTAATCATGTTGCAAAAGTTTCTTTACAATGTTCCGCTGATCTGCCTTAATATTTTCTTAAATTTTGATTAATTAATTAATGTATTTTTTATATTTTTATGTGTATATACTCCTATTTTTTCTTTTATTTAATTATATATTCGAAAAACAACATGTGTAGCGAAGAAAACCTCTTTTGAAAATCGGTGATTTTTAATATGCAAAATAATTATATTTTTTGAAAGAACGTACCACGACGTATTTTTTTTCTTAAATTTTGAACTTTTTCCTTCAAGAAACTGTACTTTAAAGTTGTCCAAAAGTCATATTTTTATTTGTTTTTAAATCATGAAAAAAGCAAATTCTCTCCAATTTTGTCACAAACTCTTCTTCATATTTTTGTTTATAATTTTTTTTTAATTTTTTAAAACGTTTTTTCATGTAGATATTTTAAGACTAGAAATTCTACGAACAAAACTAGACCTCGAACGTTTAAATCCATTTAATTTCTAGGAAATCGCAGCTTTTTGAGTGTTTATGGGGTCTTCAGGATCCCAGAGCGGGTTTATGAAAGTTTTTTTACGTGCGTGTTCTAGGCTTAAAAATATAATCAAAAATTGTAAAAATTAAAAAATCAAATTAATAAAAAATTAAATCAAAATCAAATACCTGATTATCAGTTTTTTAATGAATAGTATTCATATTCAAATAATCAAATAATTCATAACTTTTTTTTTCGCATTTCCAAGTAACAATTATATCTTTACTTGATGGAGACAAACATTTTTAAAATTAACTAAAAATAAGTCCATATTTGTCATAGTGAATAGTTTAAACAGTGTAACATTGAAATGATCGGAGGCTCTTACCGCAGTATGTACTGAGAGCATTTTGCACTTCCAATGAAACGTTTAACACTCAGAACATTCTCACTAGTACTAACCAATGAAATACTTTAAACACTCAATACTGCCATTGCCAGCGAGTTTTTTCCAATGGAAAACGCTATTGAGATTAAAAAAGCAAAGTAGCTATTAATATATTAGACTTGTTTGCATTTACATCTCTACATACACATCCATGCATATACCATGCATGCAGAAGGCTCGGATACGCCTAATTGTATACGTCTTTGATTTCAACTTTGACACCAAATATTTCGGAGACTAGGACTATTCTCTGAATTTCGGCTATTGAGACTTTTGATCAGGAGGACAGTCAAGACTTCATACTAAAATTTTATCCAATTTTATCCAGGGTTACTTTTCTACGTGTTTTGTGCGGGATTCTACGATTTAATTTACTTTTTATTTTTATAGTAAAAAAATTAACTCTAAAACGGTATACTTATTTTTTTTACCTTAAACGTTATACTGGGTTATAAATGTACCCCATTCCTTCTCAAGCGTTCTGCATTGAACAGATAGACTGAAATCAATATTATGCTATATGCATTTCTTTGTTTTTTTATGATAAAGACGGTGGTATAATTCACAATAACATTAAATAAGTAAAAAATTAATTTACATAAAATACAGTTTGGAAAATCGTAAAAATAAGTTTTTTTTTAAAAATCTATCGTATTTTTGTCCATTTTTAATAAATAAAAAAAACAGTCTTGGAAATGTAAAAGATAAATCTAGAAATGGGATAAAATGGATTATTGTTTAAAAAGTATTTTATTATTTGACAAATAAAAGTTGAAAAAAACGAATCTTAAAAAAGGGTGAAAAATAGACAGTCTTTTATTTTGCTATAAAATTGTAAAAAATGTTTATTTTTTAAATATAAAATACATTATTAAAGTAAAAAAAAAATTAGTAAAATATTTTTATGACTCCAAGCGACACTCACCATCCTGTATTGTCCTGTCGTGTTTACATACAGGGACATTGCAGCTCTCACAAACGCACCTGTAGTACCTCTCTTTCTATAGCGAGTGTTTATTCGAACGAAATGTAAACACGAAAAAACAATGTTTCGTATGATGGTATTTGAACGAAATGTTCACAAATGTCACACTGGGGTATAAACGGCCCCCCTTTTATTTTACGTCTGTACTTCTTGAAATCTAATAGCATTCTGATGCCAGCTAGTGTCCTCCATTCCTAAGATTTAAAATTTTTGAATTATGGTCAGGGTCCAGAGTCGATTCTTTCATATGTTATATTAGGAAATAAATTTAAATTCACGCTGGGCTACAAAATGATCCCGGTATGACATATGACTTTTAATCCGGTAGGGTTAAAAAAGAAAGTAAATTAAATTAAATTTAAAGTTATATTGGTGTAAATCTTAAACGTGTCCAAAAGTTTTTATATGACGGTATGTGAACGAAATGTATACACAAACGTCTTTAATCTTTTCATATACTTTTGTTTTAGACACAAAATATTCAATAATATTTAATATTAGCAAAATATTTGCCTTTCTTTTCTCTAATTTGTTATCGTTTTTTAATATGAATAAAGAAAAATGGGTAAAATAGGTCAAATTTGGCCTGCGAAGTGGCAAGTAAAAACGATGACTTTTGACTTTTAATATGTATTGCAAGTACTGAAAATTTATACTGTACGTATTGTAAACTGTAAATTTTTAGTATTGACAGTGAATTTTGAAATGTAGCTTTTTAAGCTGCAAAACCTAGAGAAGCCTTCATTTGCGCACAGTACAATTGGACACGTTGCAATTGCACACCGTGCTATTGGACATATAAAGTTGCATACTGTTCGATTGGATACGTTGTATTTGCGCACAATTGCTTTTGGACACAACACATTTTTGTCAAATTTTTAATACACATGTGAAATTTATTATTAACTTTGCTAACTCAACATTTGTTACATCGAACACAGTGCATTTGCGCACAGTTTTTTTTCGCACAGTTCGTTTGCACACAATTCTTTTGCACACAGTCAAGCGGATCGCATTTAGATATTCATAAATTATGATTGTTGATACATTTAAGAAGCGGCAACTCGTTTTGCGTGGAAAATGGCAAACTTATATGGTGCAGAGAATGCCTTGCATGCGTGCGTGCGTGCGTGTGTGATAATTACCAGGCATGTAAATATGAAACTGAAATTTTTGTATAGAAAATACACGTTTATTGTATGAGAATGATAAAAAATATTTTATTCGAAGTATTGCCTATCGCTAGTTAAACATTTTTCTTATCTCTCTGACAATTTGTGGATGCCACGCTAAAAAAATTGTTCCTTTTTTGAGGCAAACCAGTCATTGAGCCATTTTCGTACATTTTCGTAAGATGTGAAGCGCTGCTCAGTAAGTGCGTGTTTCATTGATGCAAATAAGTAATAATCGGTTGAAGCCAAGTCTCGTGAGTAAGTCGCGTGTTAAAGTATTTCTTAACCAAACGCCTCAATCGTTTCCTTGACCGGTTTTGCTGTGTGTGATCGTGCTGGTGCATTATCATGAAGCAAAATCACTTTGTGTTGCCTTTTTTGATATTCTGGTCGTTTTTCACGCAAAGCTTGATTCAAATCGATCATTTGTTGTCGGTAGCGTTCAGTATTAACGGTTTCGCCAGGTTTTAGCAGCTTATAATAGATCACTCTTCTGATTCTACCAAACACAGAGCATTGTCTTCCGTCCATAGCGATTTGGCTTTGCAGTCGATGTCGATTTGCCTGGAGTTACCCATGATCTTTTACATTTAGGATTCTCAAAATATATCCACTTTTCATCGTTAGTTACAATTTGATGGAGAAATGACTTTCTTTTGTACCTGGCGAGCAGCATTTCGCAAGTCGTTTTTCACTTTTCCTGCTGTCTTTTATTCAGTTTATGTGGAACCCATTTTCTCCATCTTCTGGATCTTTTCCATGGCTTTTAAACGTATGAAGATGGCTTCTTGTGTCACATTTAATTGATCTGCGAGTTGTTGCGTTTGAGCGTCATCCTCATCCAACAATGCTTGCAATTCGCAGTCTTCAAACTTTTTCGGTGGTCTTCCACGTTTTTCGTTTCTCACGTCAAAAACGCCATTTTTGAATTTTTTAAATCACTTAAAGCACTATGATTTACTAAGAGCATGCTCACCGTAAGCTTCGACAATCATTTGATGCGATTCTGCAGAAGTTTTTTTTAAATGGTAACAGAAAATCAATGCTGTCCGCAAATCGTAGTTTCCAGGCATAAAATTTGACATGTTCAACGCTATTAAAAACTATGCTGTTGTATGAAACTTGTATTGTTGTGAGTTGAAAATTTTTATTACATGTCAAAACAAGAAAATGGCGCCAATGACGCGGTTTGACGGTAACTACACTGACAGCTAGCGCCATTTATGGGCAAATTCCGGTTTGATATTTACAGATCTGGTAATTACATAATATTACTCTACATTTTTGTTTTACACACCGTTGTCGCTTCTTAGATGTATCAACAGTCATAATTTATGAATATCTAGGTGCGATCCGCTTGACTGTGCGCAAAAGAACAGTGCGCAAACGAACTGTGCGCAAATGCAACGTGTTCAATCGAACGGTGTGCAACTTTATGTGTCCAATAGTACGGTGTATAATTGCAACGCGTCCAATTATACTGCGCATCATTGAACTACATTCCCCAAAACCTATATCTTAAAATTTTTATTTAATAACAATTATATAAAGCTATCATGTAAATAAGAAATTACGAGAATGGTATGTTAATGCAATTATACAATTGTGAAATAAACAAGAGAAAATTGACCGATATGTCAATAACACAATTTAATAAAGAAAGTCTTATTTGGCTAAAGCAGTTCTTGATGTTTAAGAATATTTTTTACGTAAACTTTATATTTTCTAGAAGCAAAATGTAAATAGTAAAATATTTTTAATGGACAAAAATATTGTACCCAGAAGAATATAATATGCAAATACAAAAAAACGTTATTAAAAGATGAATTAATCTTATTCAAAGATAGGGGAAAAGGGATAAGATGACGAAGTAGATAAGATGACGAATCGCCAATTTTTGTAAACTAACAACAGATATTGATCCGATGAATTTATTAAAGGCTTTAGATAATAATAGATTATCTGCTGTAGTTTGGTTTTAATTGATTCACAAATGTGAATAATATAATAAGAAATGTGTTTTAGGTACACCCATGCGTAACTTTGGCACTTGTTTATATAGAATGATGTAATTATAGCAAATACTTTTGGTTTTTAAATAAAATCATGTTATAGTATAGTTAAAAACGCACATACTAATGCATTCATATTTTTTATTTCTCGCAGTATAACCTTTTTATTAAATAAATAAGTGAATACTATGACTGTGAGTGAGTTGACGAATGACGCCAGATGACGCATTTATACTTGCAGATTATGATTTGCAACAAACATAATCGCGTTAATGTTACGCAAATTAAGTTTATAATTTGTGATACTGGTTATACTGGTAATCTGTAAGTAAATTTTTTTATATGCAATTTATTGATTTCGTTATTTTTAAAAAGTAAAGTCGTACTATTAATATAATATGTTGTTAAATAAATAAGAAAATTGGTGTTTATATAAACAATAGATAGGTTACAATATTAATTAATTTGACTTTTTTCGCTACTGAAAGTCATTTTACTTATAATAGGGGAGCAAGATGGCGAAATTGACACGTTTTTATAAAATCAAAATTTATTAAAATTCTAATTTATTTAACAGCTTTTATGGTAGATAAAAAAGGCTTTAGTGAATCTAAAAGAAAATAGATTATTATTTTTACGCCATCACAGAAATTAGGAAAAATCGACGAACCGTAAGGTCGTCATTTTACCCCCCCTTTTCCCTACTCTTATTATTATTATATTAAAATTAAAAATTGAATAAAACAATCAAAATAGTAAGTTATGACAAAATTAAGTCAAATACGAACTCTTTAAAACAAAAGTATACTCCTGTTTTAATAGCAAACAAAAACTCGAATTGATAGACAAGGCGATTATGGACTAAATAGTGTTACGAAATTTACGATATCTCGTATACTTTATGTTGAATTCTGGGGATAATCATTCAAATTACTTCTTCACTGTTTAGACGTCATAACATGGCCACTGGTTAGCGTCTTCCATTGGAAAAAACTTGTTGGCACTCAGTGCCCCTTAGTTTTTCAGTTTTGGGATAACACAAAATGTTACCAGTTTTACATAATAATCTATTTTTTAATGGAATATATCTTTTGAATTTAATTTTAAGAAAAAAACGAAGAACTAAAAAATTAAATTGTATATTTACATAATTGCAAAATAATAATTAAAGAGTAAAAGTATTGTAACTCTTTGGATAATTAATATTTTTTAAAATTTTTTCAAAAAATAATACATAAAAATAATATAGTGTGTGTGGATAGACGAGCGATTTGTCAGGAAAAACACTATATTACTCGTATCTTAGTTACAGTTGGTTATATATATATTTGGTATATCCGAACACTTAACGCGGAGATATGTCTGGTCCGAAGACTGTCGAGAGAATCCCCGAGTTTCTTCGCAGAGAAACGCTTGTCCCTATGGCAGGACTCTTTGTCCTAGCATCAAAAAACAACGAAGGACACTGCAAAATTTCTAATTGCGTATGTCCGGCCGTTTGGTGTCCTTGCGTTGCGATAGTAAATTGCATACGGCGCTCATTGCCGTGTATAATCTGACAGTAAATATCAAGGGTGGTTTTCGGATTATCTTTCTGAATTATAGCTACAATAATATATTGTATATAATATTATAATAGTACAAATACACACACGCACGCACGCACATACACACACACACACACACAACACATCTTATCACATTGTGCACATTATTAAAAAATATAACCTTAAGTAAAAAATAATTTTGCAATGCTTTAAAGGAAACAAATTTTGTTCTTATTCTGTAATTCTTTATGTATAAAAAAAATATTTATATAATGTGTAATTTTTGGTTTCTTTTTTTTTATGTTTGTAAGTAATAAAATTACACAGATGAAGATAATTCTAAAAATTAATTTACTTACTAAAAATTTATTTATAAACAAACATTGTTGCAGCAGTGAACAGTTTAAATAATATAACATCGAAGTGGCCCTTTGGATAAACTTCCAAAAAAGATATACCTCCGATTTTTTTTTAAATTGTGCATACTTACGCATTTTGACGCGCTGATTATGAATATAATAGTGAAAATTGGCGTAAATTTGATTTTTATGGCGGAAATCATGAAAAAAATTATAAAAATTGTTTTTATTTCTTTTTGGAAATAATGGGAATTGCGAAAAATACTTCGGATAAAAGTTGTAGATCTTATCTTGTAGATACATCAAAATACACATTTTATGTGTATTTTGATGTATCTACAAGATAAGATCTACAACTTTTATCCGAAGTATTTTTCGCAATTCCCATTATTTCTTATTAATTTTTGCCATAAAGATAATAGTTTTTGAGAAAAACGACATTAAATGTTCAAAACTTTATAACTTTATAGCTCATCTAACACACATCGAGTTTTATTAATAAATTTTAATGCTTACTCAAACTACCCCAAAAAACTAAAATATTGAGAAGGGGATAAAGACAGTGAGTAGACGTCGCTACTCATGGAAAGTCGCAAATCCATATGGTACAGTACAAGCGTGGACATTGTTTTATTCTGTAAGCAGGGAGGAGTATGTATGGACCTTGTTTTGCGTGAAAAGTCGTAAATCCATGTGGTACAAGGGAGGGTCCCGCTAGCGCACGGTGCGATAGCGCACATCCCGATAGCACACATCTCGATAGCGCGAGTGAGTTCCAGATGCGCACAGATCAAAATGGCAGGCTGAGTAAAGCAAACACTAACCAATGGACAGTGTGAAAAAATAAAAACAATTTTTATGGTTTTTTCATGGTTTCCGCCATAAAAATTAAATTTGCGCCAATTTTTACTATTATTCGTAATCAGCGCGTTAAAATACGTAAGAATACACAGCTTTAAAAGAAATTAAAGGTATGTTTTTTTCGGAATTACATTTGCCCTTCTAAACTCACAAGGGAACGGACAGAACTGTCCCTCACCGATTTTAATGAGCTTTGGATATGTTGTAGAACATAAAAAAATATTACATCCATATTTTTTTTTATCTGCGTATCTCGACGTTTAGGGGTTGAAACCACCTCTCGAAAATGACGCATTTTTTCGTTTTTTGCGAATATCTTTGAAAATACAAGGTTTATGAAAAAATGTTCTATACGAAAGTTTTATGGCATTTTATATTCTTTACAATAGTATATTTATATTTTTTTAAATTTTAAAATTTTTTAATTTATTCCACCCCCACCCCTTTTTTTCAACATTTAAAAAATTTTGTAAGGACAAAAATTAAAGAGCATTAAAAGCTGAATCCACCCATATATAATAACATATGGGTTCCATCATTCTCAATTATTAGCAAAACGAGATAGTAATCTCGCGCTATAGATGCCGCGCTAGAAGTAGTGTTGCGTTATTTCTTTAGTCGCGTCACACTCAATAACTGCCTCTTCTGCGTATATTTTTATATTAAAACATAAAAATGGATTAATCTTAATTATATAATACGCAACGTATTACACGATATAAAGCATAAGTGCATATATATAACAAAAGTAGCATATATACGTATGTGCCTACGTACATTTTCATTGTTACAAATGCGAATATAAATTAATATGAAGCAAAATATTTTTTAACGTTTAAAACTGCAAATACAATATAATGAAATATATAATATCAAGAGAAAAATATAAAACATAAACTGCAATAACTATTTGCATAATTATATTATTTACACTATATGCACGTAGCACGCTCTGATAATAAAGATAATATAAGTATATAAGTATATAATTTAATTTAATTTGAAGTTTGAAAATACATTTATACGGATGTATATATACATTTTGCATACGACACGGACAAATAACTTTAATATCAGTGTTGATAAAGGGACCGGTTGTTTTCGCGCAAGCGCATCACGTGAGGCTTCAGTAAAATATCCATTAGTAATAGGAAGGAGATATTTGATCCCCATACAATTTTTTGCAAATTTATAAAAACGTGAACACATTTCACATATTAAACACGCATGTATATTTTCTCGTATTAAATAGAATAATTTATAAATATTGTATTTTATTTGATAAATACTGGTAAGATTTTTTGCAAAATTGTATGGGGACCAAACATTTCCTTCCTATTACTAATAGATACTTTATTGAAGCCTCACGCCTGCGCAAGAATAACCAATCCGTCTATCACTGTTGCTAAATTTATACGCCGGTGTCGTGTGCAAGATGTATGATCAAATATCTCCTTCCTATTACTAATGGATATTTTACTGAAGCCTCACGTGATGCGCTTGCGCGAAAACAACCGGTCCCTTTATCAACACTGATATTAAAGTTATTTGTCCGTGTCGTATGCAAAATGTATATATACATCCGTATAAATGTATTTTCAAACTTCAAATTAAATTAAATTATATACTTATATACTTATATTATCTTTATTATCAGAGCGTGCTACGTGCATATAGTGTAAATAATATAATTATGCAAATAGTTATTGCAGTTTATGTTTTATATTTTTCTCTTGATATTATATATTTCGTTATATTGTATTTGCAGTTTTAAATGTTAAAAAATATTTTGCTTTATATTAATTTATATTCGCATTTGTAACAATGAAAATGTACGTAGGCACATACGTATATATGCTACTTTTGTTATATATATGCATTTATGCTTTATATCGTGTAATACGTTGCGTATTATATAATTAAGATTAATTTTTATGTTTTAATATAAAAATATACGCAGAAGAGGCAGTTATTGAGTGTGACGCGACTAAAGAAATAACGCAACACTACTTCTAGCGCGGCATCTATAGCGCGAGATTACTATCTCGTTTTGCTAATAATTGAGAATGATGGAACCCATATGTTATTATATATGGGTAGATTCAGCTTTTAATGCTCTTTAATTTTTGTCCTTACAAAATTTTTTAAATGTTGAAAAAAAAGGGGTGGGGGTGGAATAAATTAAAAAATTTTAAAATTTAAAAAAATATAAATATACTATTGTAAAGAATATAAAATGCCATAAAACTTTCGTATAGAACATTTTTTCATAAACCTTGTATTTTCAAAGATATTCGCAAAAAACGAAAAAATGCGTCATTTTCGAGGGGTGGTTTCAACCCCTAAACGTCGAGATACGCAGATAAAAAAAAATATGGGTCGAATATTTTTTTATGTTCTACAACATATCCAAAGCTCATTAAAATCGGTGAGGGACAGTTCTGTCCGTTCCCTTGTCAGAGGCAGTTTTACTGCAGTGCGCACAAAGTCTGTCGATGGACAATGTCATTAAGTAAGTCGTCTTCGCATGGTTAGCCATTTTTGGGACATAGAATTGTATTAGTGCACGTCGTAACACGGGTCATATTTATAGTATGTGTGTATTGCTTTTGATGTTTGTGTAAATTACAGCATTTGAGCTTATGGGTCGCCATCTTTGAAATAGCTTGAAGCGAGTGCGAAGACCTTACTTAAAGAAGATCTTACATCTGTCTATCGACGGACCTTGAGTACGCACTGAGAGCATTTTGCACTCTCAATGAAATATTCAGCACTCAAAACTCATTACTATTACCAATAAAATACGCTTTAAGCACTCATTGTCAGTGCCGCTAGTGCTAGCGAGTTTTTTCCAATGGGAGATGCTATTATAGTGTTTATCGTGTTATCATAAAAGCTGCAATTCAGTCGCAAGTTTTATTGTCGAAAGTTTTATAAGTGCACACAGAAAAAATATTTTACTGCCAAAAAAGCAATTATTCAATTTATTAGGATGTTGAATAAGTTCTCGCTGTTTTTTTGTGAAAATTAATGCGTTATTTAAAAAAATTAGTAAAAAACCTGTCACTGAAAATATTGTCCATCGCTAGCCACTACTTTTTCCCATCTTTCTGGCAGCATTTGAATTCCACGTCGGAAAAACAACACGTCTTTTTAAGCTATTCAAAAGTCGATCTATTTTTTGGCACTTTCATAAGAATGGAAATGCTACTCAGCCAGGCCATGTGCCATAGATCGGAACAAGTGGTAGTTAAAAGGCGCAATGTCCGGTGAATACGTCGGATGGGGTAGGACTTCCCATTTAAGCGTTTCCAAGTAAGTTTTTACCGGTTTTGCAATATGTGGCCGAGCGTTGTCATGCTGCAAAATTACTTTGTCGTGTCTCTGGTCGTATAGCAGCTGTTTCTCCTTTAATGCCCGGCTCATCAATTGTAGTCGGTAGCGATCTCCCGTAATGATTTCATTCGGTTTGAGCAGCTCATAATAAATTGCACTCAACCGATCCCATCAAATGCTGAGCAGAAGCTTGGAATCATGGGTATTCGGCTTTGCCGACGATGTTGATGCATGGCCGGGCTTACACCACGATTTTCTACATTTAGGGTTATCGTAATTTATCCACTTTTCATCGCGACGATACGATGCAAGAATTTTTTTCTTTTCTGTCGTTGAAGCAGCTGTTCACACGTGAAAAGACGCCGTTTGACGTTTCTCGGCTTCAATTGGTACGGCACTCAATGACCTTGCTTTTGAATCATTCCTAATGCTTTCAAACGTTTTGAAACTTGTGTGATTAACTTCTAATGATTCTGCAAGTTCAGCTAGCCTCTAACATGAGTCTTCATGAAGTAATGCCTCCAATTCTTTGTCTCCAAATTTTTTCGGTGCGCCAGAGCGTTCTTTATCTTCAATATCAAAATCATTATTTTTGAAGCGCATGGTCGCTGTAAGTCTCAACAAGAATTTTGTGTGCTTCAGCTGCAGATTTTTTAAAAATAAAGTAGTGAGGTAAAATTCCCCGCAAATATTCTTTTTTTGGCATGAAATTTGACATGTTTAACGCTATGAAAAACAAAGTTGTTTAAACTGGGCGAAATGACATACATTGAATTTCAAGGTTGTTTACAGTACTTCTATGTACATGCATCTCGCCATCTTAAACTACGCGCAAGTAGTTCTAGTAACGCCATCAGTTGGAAAACAGCGAGAACTTATTCAACGTTCTAATACTTTTTTTCTTCTAATAAGTAACGGTAATCTTCAATTACTTACGAATCCTATGGGAAGTTTTGGGGGAAGTAAACCGTCTCTTACCAAATTAAAAAAATTAGTTCTATTAAATTTGTTTTAAAAATTTAGGTTAAATTATGTATTAAATGTTAATATAGGTTGATAATGCAGGCACCTGTAGGTCAAATTTTTATCCAAGATTTACTGCACGATATATGATGATACAGGAATTCCTCTGCTTTCCCTTCCATTGACATCGTCAAGATCCGCTAGCGTCTTTAATAAAAAATATTTCCTTGATAAGTCTTAAAATATATCAATTTTAGAAAAACTCATTATCATATATTTGAAAAAAGAATTTATACTTTTTCAAAGAACATAAAATCGAATTGAAGAAAAGTCAAAGTAATAAATAAATCGAATTTTTATTTTAATTTAATATTTTTAATTAAGGTATTAAATTACTAGGATTCAGGAAATATTTTAAATAAATTTATAACAAACTTACGATTTTGCGGATATAACCTTATATATATAAATAAATTTATAAATTTTTTACCCCTCGGAGAACACTGGGTCAATCTGACCCTACACACACTTTGATCGTCCACCATTTTAAATTGACGAGTTCAATCAACTTGAAAAAATTTCCAGATGTACTTGGAACATTGTTAAATCAATTGATATAAATAAAAAGTGCTGTTGAAATTATTTACATATTTTAAAAAATTCACAAAAAAATTATTTTTTTGAAAAAAAAACGTAATTTACGGAAAAAATTGTATTTTTTTATTTTTTTAATATTTCTGGCTAAAAATTTACGTGTGTATTCTTGAAATGTAGTAGAATCAAGAAAAAAATTATACTTTAGTGTACCTTAAAAAAAAAGTATTTATTTTGTTAGGTAATGAAAGTGGTTTTTAAGGTAAAAAAATCAAACGTTTTTGTGAAAAAATTTTAGAAAAATTTATCTTATTACATATATGTGAATACTTTATTATTTAAATGATTTGTGGTAAAAGTTAACTTATTATCGGCGACGGCTTCACTATAATCTGAATACGACGTGTTAGTGTTTGATTGTACTGACACATTATTCACCTCAGAAGAACTGTTGCCATCGAAATATTCTTGCTCGACACGTACTAAGGCATTCTGAATACGTGGCGCAAACTATATGCCATCGTGCTCACTATTGAAAAACCGACGCTTAGTACACAACAGGGTCAGAATGATCCTGCACCGACTTCGAATAATGCCCAACACCTATTAGGTGTTGCGCTGTACAAAAGGAGCATCTTAACATATAGTTAGTACCCCAAACTACAGGTAGGAGGCCTCAGGCCCACCAATTTTCAAAATGCTTTCAAGATATTTACAATCAAATTCGAGGTAAGGGTTAAATTGACCCTGTGTGTTCTCCGAGGGTTAAAATAAGTGATATTTATTTAATTTAAGTACGCATTTTTCTGTGCCACAAAAATTTATTTTAAATAAATATTTGTTTTAAGTAAATGATGAATGTATTTTAAAATTTATCAAGGAGATATTTTTTGCAAAAATAACCGTTACTTAATCCTTTGACCGCACACTATCAAAAAGTTACGTTTACCCTACACCCGAGAAACTTTGACGATTTGTATTTTGGGCAAAAATCGACGAATTTTAATCCATTTTTTTATTTCTAAGAAAAATTTCTCAGAATTGTGATAAAATAGGTTAGAAAGTCGTATATATATAGTGGAAAGATATATACGATAAATAAAAAAATTTTGCATAAACATTTGTTTTTTTTTAAACGGTTGCATTTTGTAGAAAAAAAAGAAAAAATACTTCAAAATATCATAATTGAAAAGCTGAAGAGTTATATTTTAAGAATCTATTAAGAATTTTTTTATTTGTACCAAAAAGTAATTTTTTTAAATATATAAATATTCACTATTTTTCGATCTAACGGTTAATACCGTAAAATCGAAATCATCGAAATATTTGTGAATAAAACGACAACAATTATTCTTTTCATGATTATTTATTGTTTATTTAACTCAAATATAAAAAAATGAAAGTTTAACTATCCACTTTTCCGTGCATTTACTTCTCTGGAAACATACACAGAAAAAAAGAATATTCTTGTTAAATCAAAAAGATTTACTTAAATGAAGATTTATTTTTAAATTTTATATAGTTTAACCAAGAAAATAATATTCTTGTTATTTAAGAATAATTTTTTTGAATGGAAAAGAAAAAATATTGGATAGAAAATACTACATGTTTAAATTGAAGATTATAATTTTCTTATAAATAAAATTATCAAAACAATTATATCATATTTTTAAAATAATACTTATAGTATTGAAATAAGACTAATATTTTGAAATTCAAGATTTTTAAATTCTTTTAAGAAGATTATATATTGTTGCTTATATATGAAACAAGGATCGCGTTAAATTGAATACATAAGTTTAAATTTGAGAGTAATTCTTTTTCCGTGTACAAAAATTAATTTGTAATACACGAAAATACACTTCATATATTTTTTTACTTGGTTTATTAAAAAAAAGTAATTTATAGCAATTACTGCAAAAAGTAATTTATAGCAATTAATGCAATTACTTTTACTTACATTTCAAATTTCCGCTCTGCATAATTTTGTAACGTTTGCCGCACACTGAGTGTATCACACCCAGAATCGAACTTTCGTTCACGTTGCTGCAGGCACTAAGCGAGTAATGACCGGATCAAGCACGCATAAAATAAAAGGGACAACTTTTTTCTTCCCCATATTCGATCTCTCCACTACTGCTCGTTATAAAATGGCGCACGTTTGAAAATCGGCCTGGATGTGGCTATCCCAGTGTACGGTCACAGAATTAAAAGAAGAAAACTAAAAAATGAGAAATTGCTTTTTTTAGCATAAGAATAAATTTTTCTGTGTGTGTGTTTATTCTTTACGTCATTTTGAAGAATATGTTAGGTATTAAGTTTTTAACTTTAATGTAACTTGAAGGGCTTTCAAACGTTGTAATTGAATATAAAGTTTGATGTAACGTGCATATACATTTATACGTTGTAAAGTTGCTTGTATTCAAGGTTATGGATTACTTGCGAATGTCATGAGTCTGAATTTTATAATCCTCTCGTACATAATTTGATTATACTTTTACGATACTCATTAACTAATATTGTTTGCTATAATACTTTTATAACATTTCTATTAATGTGCAAAGTTACAAAAGCTAAAGATTTTTTTACATATTATTTTTTATATTTTTGTATGACATTATATACAAAATATCCATACTTTAGGTCCTCCAAAATTGGACAAATTTCAAGACAATATAACTTTGTAAAAAATAATTATAATAAAGTTTTAAAAAATATTTTACATCTTGAAATTTTTACTCTTCGGTAAACTTTAGTAAATAAGTCGGTACTTTAGTAAATGATTTTTTACGAAACTATAAATGGAAATATGCAAATCAAATCTCAAATTTTTATATACTTTGCGAAATTAAAAATTATACACAAATGTGGTTTATAATTTTTGAACGTGTCTATAATTTGTGTGGTCGTTAAATGTTGATTATTATTATTTATACTAGTAATGATGTCAGATCAATACAAGAAAAATTCGTGACGTCCGTAACGCTCTTGGAATAGTTTTGTCCTTGTTTATCAAGTATTAAGACTTTCTCACTGCACTATTGCAGTTATATTAACCCTAAATTCCTCCCTATGAGTCGTTTTTGTCCTGCTTAAAACTACTATTCTTAATTTCTCGTACAACCGTGATGCTAGCGCCATCAAAGTTGTGCTAAAAAAACTTTGGAGGGAAAGGGTTTTTAATGCAAAAGCCCAGCTTGGTCCGTTTGTTTTATTCCAAACACCAGCCAGGTAAAATTCAAATAGGACGTTTTCGACCCATAGGTAGGGATTACGTAAGTAAAAATGACTTTCAAAAAAAATTATTTTTGGACAGGTACATGCATATTAGAATGTAATTATGTATATACTTTAAGTTGAACATGTAAATGCAGGTTAGAAATCCAGAATACTTTAAGCAGACCAATAAAATTTAGCATTTGGCAAATATTGGGAAGATTGGACATTAACTAATAAATTTAAAAAAAAGATGTTTTTATTGTTTATCAAAAATGATTAAAAAATCAATCAATGTTGTGTTTGATGCCACAAACCCGTTTGCGATGATCATTGTTTAAATTGCTGTCGCGACTGCTTTTAAACTCTGTTTTTTTTTTATATAACATAATTTTGTATTTTTACTATGTATTAAATAATAATTTGTTAAAACTTTAAGCAGAAAAAAAAATTGTAGATTTATTGATGTTCCCTATTTTACAACACTATTTATCATTCTCAAAAAATATCAATTTTTATACGCTGAAATTTGATATCTGCTTTCATTCTACGTTGATCAGACATTTTTTTGTAAAGAGGAACTTTTTTCCTTCCAGAAACTGATTTAAAAAAAATTTTTTTTTTAATTTTTCTCACTGGTATATATATATTTTTTAAATTAACTTTTTTATCGCTTTTTCTCATTGTTTATTAAAAAATACATATTAAATTTGGGAGAGGAGGATAATATAATAATAGTTTCTTAAAGAGAAATATTTAAAGAGTATACATGATTTTTTTCAGATTTTTTAAACCATTATTTATATGGTTATAAGGGTGAAGACGAAAACGACCCATAGGTAGGGATAGATAGAGGGTGCCGAAAAACACGGTAGGGATTGAGGGTTAAATTTGTTACAATTGTTACATTATAGGCGAGAAATGATACATTGACAACCTAATTATTACGTCCGTGCTGTACTGTAATTTTTTACTATATCCTGGTGTTGTAGCTTGTTACGTGTTTATAAAATTCTCAAAATATAGCGAATACTAACTATAGTAATTATTATACACATAAAAAGATTTTTCTTTTTGCAACAGATAAAAATCGATCTCATATTACAATTGTTTTACGGTTATGTATTGACTATCAAAGAAAAAAAATAGCATGCGCTTTATTTTAATAGTATTAATCTTTTAATGCTCAAATGCACAAGATTTTTTCGTAAACTTTGACGGCGTATAAAACGGACAAACTGTTTATCTAAGAGTATTTTTCTAGAGGGTTTTGAGTATGCTCTTTTGAATGCCGCCGAGAAAAATTGATAAATAAGTCAAAAACATCAAGTTTTTGAGCTTTCTTTAAAAAATATTGTTTGGTGTAAAATTTGTTTAAAGTGGATTTTCTTTATTGTAACGGATTTGGTTTAAGATTGAAACTGCATAAAGCGTGCACTTTTTAGTTGCACTTGAAGACTATGTAGTGCAAATTTTTTTTTAACCTGGCGGATTCAATATGGCCACCTAAATGTCAGAAATTTTAGAAATTTTTTACAATTTTTTCCATTTAATTGTAATTCGATTTGTAATGCTCATTAATCACTTAGAAAGTTTGTATATTAGTTTGTAATTTAAAAAGTGAAATCCAATATAACGCCTTTAATATGGCTAAGATTGACAAAAATACCGAAAAACTAGTATAATTCGTTTTTTTATATTTTCGTGTATTAATGTGATTGGAGTATACAAAAGCAAACTATGTACACTGTGTGCGTGCGTGCGTGCGTGCGTGCGAATATATGTGTATGTACATCCAATTCAGGAAATAATTATAAGTGAAAACTGATGACATAACTGACTTCTGAATCGTCTTTTGCTAATAACTTCATGTTTGAGTTACCGATTCTCACCGCGTGGAAGTGGATTATTGAGAATTTTTGTTTTTTATCTTTTTTGTATTTTTTCATATTTTATTAATTTTGTAAATAATTTTTTATATTCTTACTTTTTAGTTTCTTAAAAAAATTTTTTTTTTTAATTGAATCTAATAATTATTTTCGAAACATGTTTGACAAAAATATGAATTGCAATGTTTACTGAATTTTCTTGTTCTTACTGTACATGTTTTTGTTAAACAATATTTCTGTGGGCTAACTAACTCGGTTTCGTGTCTTTTTATATTTTTAAAGTAAAGTGGAGAATAAGAAAATTATGTTAACATTGCAATTTATATTTTTGTAAGATATGTTTTGAAAATATTAATTATATTTAATTACAAAAAAATTTTTAAGTTAAAAATAAAAATTGAAAGAGCATTTAAAAAATAAATAAATATAAAAAATACATAAAAATTTAAAACAAAATATAAAAAAAATTTCTTTATAATCGTCCACTTCCACGTGGTGAGAATAGGTATGCTGCATAGACTACAAATACATCTAAAAATGCACACTTTATGCAGTTCCAATTCTAATCCAAACCCGTTACGATAAAGAAAATATACTTAAAAAAAATTTAATACCAAAAAATCGTAATTTTTTTTAAAAAGCTCAGATCTCGATGTTCTTGACTTATTTTTTAATTTTTCTTGCTGGTATTTGAAAGAACACACTCGAAACTCTCTAGAAAAGTATTCTTGGCTATAAAATTCGTCCGTTTTATACAGAGTCTACGCCGTCAAAGTTTACAAAAAAATCTTGTGCATTTGAGCGTTAAAGTAATCTTATATGTTATTTTATTCAAATTTATTTCTTATCTGTAACATCACAATATAGCTGCGGCGAGGAGTCAGGAACTTTAACCCTTATGTGCACATCTAGCGTTTACCACGTTGTTACATACTCAGGATACCACCCTCAGGATACTCAAGAAACCCGGGTGTCCACCACTAGGTTTTCTTAATTCCTGAGTTTGTATATGAACGTAATCGTTCAGAATTAATTTACTTTATTAAATAAACATCAATAGAAACTATCTAAGCCACTTCCAAATCCCCCAACCCGTTACAGCTTTCATGAAAAAAATAGAAGTAAGGTCTGAGCGCTGCGCAGGTAGCGCGCAGTCAGTTTTGACGAAATGTCGATTGTTATCGAAGTTATTGAATAGTTAATATCTAGAGCATATAAACTCCAAATAAAATCGAGTATTACGTGTAGACACAGTTGAATCGATATCTACAGGTTTTTTAGCGGTATACTTATTCATTAAACTTAACACAAATGTGTTTGCAAAATGGGCACCCGAGTACTCGAGTGTGCACACAAGATTTAATAAATACTATAACTATCTTTATTTCACTGTTTAGATAAGATAGTCCATGATTTTTTTCGGGATAAGTGTTTATGTATACTTTATTAAAAAAGACGAGAATTAAGTTATGCACCTAATTTTTTTAAATTTGGTGTAAGGTAAATGTCTATTTACCTTACATCTATTTGTGACTATGTAAAATTCTTGCATGAGTTAATAAAAAAGTAAAGTACTCTAGAATAATTTAAATAAATAATTATACGGAACTCAAGATTAAGCATTTTTGTATCAAAAAATTTGTTTTATTCGAGTTTTAAACATAATTCAATAAACGTTAAAAAAGGAATTGCAAACTATGTAAATGTATGCATTAGTGACTGTAATTTTAAAATTTGATCCTATTAGTGATCGCCATCTGGTCAGATCGATTGTACCAGTTATGAACCATTTAGTGACCGGCAGATTAATTTCATCGTTCTTTGGAGATACTCGTAAATTGGAATAGAATATCAATAATAAGATAAAATATCAGAATTTATTTTTATTTGTTGCAAAACAAAATGTTATTTACATTGTAGAGTAGTTGTTTTGCGCAGGCAGCTGTCGGACATTATTTCTCTCGTTTATTTTTCCTCTTATTATTTTTTACGGCAACTTTTTTGGCTTGTTGCAATGCTTTTTGTCTTTTCTTCTCTTTTGCTTATTTTTTTTTTTTTTTTTTTTTTTTCTAAGCTGTTGCCGCATTTTTTTCCTTTCTTTGACTGCAATTAGACATCAATATTTCTCCATTTCTTTTGCTCGATGGATATTCTTAGTATATTCTTGGTACATCCACATAGATTTCCATGGATTTTAAGTGGTTTTATATGGATTTCCTATGATCATGTCTCTCTCCAGATGGAAAACCATACTGAAAAGATGCAGGTGGAACTCTATATGGTTATCTATATATATAACCATATGTATTCTACTTGTATCTTTTTAGTATGGTTTTCCATCTAGATAACCATACGAAATTTATACAAAATTATTTAAAATACATGGGAATCTACATACATGTGGATAACTATCTGGATTTTTATCTGTATCTTTTCAGAGAATTAATTGGACCAAACGTTTGTGAATTGATAATTGACTCAAACTCGAGACAATATTGGTACGAAAAAAATTACAGGTTCTTGTCATGTTTACTACAAAGAAATTGCTCAAAAGACTCATGAAAACGCGAAAATTCAGTTTGCGAAAAGCCTGTCTGCGATGCACACTGTGTAACAATTAAATGTATTGATTGCGCTAGTTTAATTTATCTTGAAAATTATTGTTTATTTATTAACCCGTGTTACCTCAATAAAATTTTTATCAATGTTATTAATTAATTCTCGGGTCAAAAGGTCATTTTTCATCATGGATACCCAGGTATCCGGGTGTGTCCGCTAAACACATGTACTTTAACGTCATTTAGTTTAGGTTCAAAAAAGTTGAAAAAAAATTACCAATGTGTTTTTAGTTTTTAAAAGAGTTAAATAATGGGGATTCGGAGGCTCGTGTCGAGATTTCAATTTTTATTCAAGTTATAAGCAAAAATACAACGAAGTGGACATCCGGGTATCCGGGTGTGCATGTAAGGGTTTAAGCAAGAATAAATAATGCTCACACATATGATGAGTGAAATGCATCCTTTAGGCCCGGTTCCACAACTCACGGTTAAATTAACTGGACGATTATTCCATTGGAATTGACCAATCGTATTTGTTAATTTTGCTTAACGACAAATACGATTGGTCAATTCCAATGGAATAATCGGCCAGTTAATTTAACCGTGAGTTGTGGAACCGGGCCTTAGAGTAATGTCCCATGGACTGATATTTTCCGCGTAACGCGTATCGCGTAACCTATCAGTAATTCTGTTTCGCGTAACAGAAAATGCAAAACGCCGCTGATTGATTACGTGGTACGCGTTACGCGGAAAATATAAGTCCGTGGGACTTCACCCTTAACGTATTATTAATGGAGTTCTTTTAAACAAAAAACATTAAAAACTGCGGAATAATTTAATACAGCATGAATTTAAATGAAACCTTTTGGATTATCTTTCAATTGATTAGAATCAAAGTTTATCTCTTAAAAATGTGCGCTTTTTAAAAATTGTTGAAAAATTTTGAAAAAAGTATTTTTATAATTTTACGTAAATGTTTCAATATCTCAAGAAGAAGAATTATGTCAATATTTCATTATCTTATTAAAATTCAGCGCTGAAAATTTGTATCTTTATGTTTTTGGGATCGCTAAAAATAAATTTGATATTATTTATTTTTTTTAATTTGAAATGATGGACGCAGAATGGCGGTTGCAAGCATGAAAATCATGTTTTCTTGGCAACTAAATCGTAAAATATTTTTTGTACTTGTATTAGATAATTATAATTTAAATAAATATAACAACAAACATACTGTATAATTTTTTATACACATTTATAAACATTTATAAACATAGGATCGGAAAAGTAACTATTGGAACCTTCACTTTAGGTCAAAAGAATACTTTAGGCATAAAAAAATTTTTTATTTGTTTATAACAAAATTCATATTATATAGCATTGTGTAGTCTATACATATACGTATATGCATATACTATACATGTATGAACATGCATATACATATATGCAATTTGTACATATATATGCTTTTACAATTAGTCAAATTGAAAAACTAAAAAGTAATTATTTAAATACTTTGTTGTTTCCGAAACAATTTATAATATTATGTAACTAATATAATTCTCTCCATACATTTACAAAGATCACATTCAAAAAATTTTTTATTTGTAGTTAAATTATAATTGTATTTTTATAATTGTGTTTATTGTTCTTTTACAGTTATTGATAATAAACCTATTTTGTCTGTGTTTTATTTAATGCTTTTGGAGCATACATTCATGTACCGGCTTGTGGGAAACAAAAATATGGCTTTTATGGAAATTGTGAATGTAGACTATGGCCTTTAAGTAATCTAGACTGTCATCTGCAAAGTTGGCAAGCTTGTGAAATTTCTGTAAGAATCACGCTTTTATTTCTCATTAGCCGGCACATGATTATATGTTCAAAGAGCATTAATTAAAACATTACCAAAATAGATTTCTTATCAATAACTGTAAAAGAACAATAAATATAATTATAAATGTACAATTACAATTTAACCTGTACAAATTTACCCTACAAATTTACCTGTAAAATAGCAGTAAATATAATCAAATATAATGCTATATTAAATTAGAATGAAGAATAAAATCTGATGTGTTGTTCCATATTTGAGAAGTCGACTCGTAGTCATTTTGTAATCTTTCGTCTCATGTATGCCTCGATTTACAAAAAAGAGTTAGAGAATCAAAAATATAAATAAAAATTTTGAATGTGATCTTTGTCAAAAAAATTGTATTAATTAGAATTAATTGTTTTGGGAACAATAATAGTCCAGGCAATAGGTAGTTTTACCTTGCAAAAGGTCAAAGAAACTTTGTGCTCGGCAATTCTAAGGTTTAACATATTAATTAATACTCTGAGTCTTTGATCTTGAAACGTTGCCGTTCGCGCCGACATATTGAAAAAATGGAACAAAAAATCATTTTCACGAATATCTCGTCTCCGGTGTGAGATACGTGAAAAATAGTTATTATAAAAAATGTAAAGCAAAATTCTCTACATTTTATGTTGTAACATTTGTTTTCTCAGATCAATAGTTTTCGAGATAATTTCCAGAGAAAAGTGGAAATATTCTGACAAAATGGAAAAAATACTCCACTTTATTGTATTGTATCTCGGAAACTATTGATCTGAAAAAAAAAAATGTTACAACAAAATGTAGAGAATTTTATGCTTTACATTTTTTATAATAACTATTTTTTGCGTATCTCAAACCGGAGACGAGATATTCGTGAAAAAGTGATTTAATATGGCGGCGCGAGCGGCAACATTTCAAGGTCAAAAACTCAGAGTATTAATTAATATGCTAAACCTAAGAACTATGCCAAGTATAAAGTTTCTTTGATTTTTGGCACGGTAAAGCTATTTTTATGTCTCTATTGCCTGGACTATAAAGTATTTAAATACTTACTTTTTAATTTTTGATTTGACTAAGAGCTGTATATATTTATATACCTTATCCATATATCTGACTCGCATAGAATGCATGATATTACTAAATAGACTAACAAGGGAACGGACAGAACTGTCCCTCACCGATTTTAATGAGCTTTGGATATGTTGTAGAACATAAGAAAATATTAGACTCATATTTTTTTTTATCTGCGTATCTCGACGTTTAGGGGTTAAAACCACCCTTCGAAAATAACGCATTTTTTTCGTTTTTTGCGAATATCTTTGAAAATATAAGGTTTATGAAAAAATGTTCTATACAAAAGTTTTATGGTACTTTATACTCTTTACAATAGTATATTTATATTTTTTAAAAATTTCAAATTTTTTAATTTATTCCACCCCCCACCCCTTTTTTTCAACATTTTAAAAATTTTGTAACGACAAAAATTAAAGAGCATTAAAAGCCGAATCCACCCATTTATAATAACATATGGGTTCCATCATTCTCAATTATTAGCAAAACGAAACAGTAATCTCGCACTATAGGTGCCGCGCTAGAAGTAGTGTTGCGTTATTTCTTTAGTCGCGTCACGCTCAATAACTGCCTCTTCTGCGTATATTTTTATATTAAAACATAAAAATGGATTAATCTTAATTATATAATACGCAACGTATTACACGATATAAAGCATGAATGAAAGATGTACGATCAAAGATCTCCTTCCTATTACTAATGGATATTTTATTGAAGCCTCACGTGATGCGCTTGCGCGAAAACAACCGGTCCCTCTATCAACACTGATATTAAAGTTATTTGTCTGTGTCGTATGCAAAATGTATATATACATCCGTATAAATGTATTTTCAAACTTCAAATTAAATTAAATTATATACTTATATACTTATATTATCTTTATTATCAGAGCGTGCTACGTGCATATAGTGTAAATAATATAATTATGCAAATAGTTATTGCAGTTTATGTTTTATATTTTTCTCTTGATATTATATATTTTGTTATATTGTATTTGCAGTTTTAAATGTTAAAAAATATTTTGCTTCATATTAATTTATATTCGCATTTGTAACAATGAAAATGTACGTAGGCACATACGTATATATATGCTACTTTTGTTATATATATGCATTTATGCTTTATATCGTGTAATACGTTGCGTATTATATAATTAAGATTAATCCATTTTTATGTTTTAATATAAAAATATACGCAAAAGAGGCAGTTATTGAGTGTGACGCGACTAAAGAAATAACGCAACACTACTTCTAGCGCGGCACCTATAGCGCGAGATTACTATCTCGTTTTGATAATAATTGGGAATGATGGAACCCATATGTTATTATATATGGGTGGATTCGGCTTTTAATGCTCTTTAATTTTTGTCTTTACAAAATTTTTAAAATGTTGAAAAAAGGGGTGGAGCGATAAATTAAAAAATTTGAAATTTTTAAAAAATATAAATATACTGTTGTAAAGAGTATAAAATGCCATAAAACTTTCGTATAGAACATTTTTTTATAAACCTTATATTTTCAAAGATATTCGCAAAAAACAAAAAAATGCGTTATTTTCGAGGGGTGGTTTCAACCCCTAAACGTCGAAATACGCAGATAAAAAAAAATATGGGTCTAATATTTTCTTATGTTCTACAACATATCCGAAGCTCATTAAAATCGGTGAGGGACAGTTCTGTCCGTTCCCTTGTAAGATGTAGAAATGATTCTTGGCATCCATATAAACATGTCTCTGATACTGCAGGCTGTGACCACGTCATCGGCAGACCAGGTGGGTGACATAACATATACTTTATTGTTTCAGGCAAGATTTCACGCTTTTTATCTATTTCAATAATCTAAAATAGAATGATTGTACAATATCTTAATTTAAGAGCCACACAGTTGCAATATAGTATTTTTTAAAATAAAATTATAACACTTGTAACTATTCTCTTATCTGGCCTACCATAAGAAAGTGACATACTTGAAAAATTAGAAAGTACACTTTCAGATAATCCTTTTGATATGAATTGGACTGCCAATTCTCTAGGGATGAGCTTTGGTAAACTTATCAACAGTAGCATACATCAGCTTAGAAGAAAAAGAATTTGTAACAGCCACCAATTTTTCATAATAAAATTTCGTACTGTTTCTTCTGAAAATTCAAATAATAAATATGATAATCTCATCAAATATCCAAGTAACACAGTCTATCTATATTAGCTACGACAGCAAAAAAGTGGTTAGTATAACATCCTCTCAGCTTTGTTTACAGATATTTGGTTGCAAATGCTATTTTGCTGGATATTTAGCTGCGAAAGCGCTATAAAAGCTAATAGAAAAGTCAAAATACTGCAACAGCTATTTCAGCTATTTTGATAGCTATGAAGTCATTGTGACAGACACTAAAAAAGCAAAATATAGCCACAGTTATTTTAACTATATTAATAGCTGTCACAACAATTATACAGCTATTAATATAGTTAAAATAGCTGTGGCTATATTTTGCTTTTTTAGTTTCTGTCACAACGACTTCATAGCTATCAAAATAGCTGAAATAGCTGTTGCAGTATTTTGACTTTTCTATTAGCTGTTATAGCGCTTTTGCAGCTAAACATCCAGCAAAATACCAATTGTTTCCAAATACCTGTAAGCAAAGCTGGGAGGTTATACTAATCACTTTTTTTCTGTCGCAGCTAATATAGGTAAACTGTGTTACTTGGGTTAAGTTTATTGCACAGCAAAAATCAATTTTTGAAGGTTATGCTATGATTGGCGTGTTTACATGTACGCCATGTGAGATGTAGTGGCACATGAGACATTTATCACGCTTGAAAATAGCTGTAATTTGGCTGTAATTTGTATTTCAAAGCGAAAGTTAAAAGTAGCATGACTATCAATTTTATATTACATCTAGCATGTATCAGCGATCGTTAAGTGGATCCATGCGTTATTTATAAGACTCGAAAATTAGTACTTAAGGTTCTGTGTGTAGTTTCGTAATTAGCGTACTTAGAAATTTGCGCCTGCGTTAATATTATTATTTATATAGTATAAGTTGTAGTAATTTACAGTTATTAATTAATAATATACATTAATTTTTTATCTCAATTTAATAAGACGAAAATTCTAAGTTCAATCCTAGTTGAATAAATAATTTTTTTATTTTTTAAACATAATTTTAAAATTAAAATTTAATTTAATTAATTTATATTTTTAAATCTTAATTTATATATTCAGAACATTTATTTATTAAATTATTTTTATGCTTATTAATTTATTTACTAAAATAGCGAATGTATAGCTATAAAACGGCTGCGAATATGTTGTTGCTGCTATTTGACTGTATAGCTATTTTGCTGCAAAGAAGTTATTATAACTTTTTTATAGCAACATAACTGTACAGCCAAATAGCAGCAACAACATGTTTAAAACCTAAAAATGTTGTCCCATTTTTGCTGTTACAACATTGTCAAAACGTTGCAATAATGTTATGGCTGTAACTGTGCTAGAAAAAAATGCTGTGATTTAAATTGCAACAACGTTATCGCAGCCGTTTTGCAGTTTTACGTGTTACTTGGGTAGCTTGTTCTTTCTTAAATTTTTTGCAAAGATTTTCTCGAAACAAGTTAGATCTTGTAATACAGATAGTTTCTATCATAAAAAATAAATCGTTCAGTTCATCTTATCATTTTTGGGGGGAAAATTACGTTATTGATATCTTTAAGGTCCACATATTCTGTTGGGCACTCTATAAATTCGGAGCTTTGTGGTTAATTACATCTCTCTCCTTACCATCCACTCTTTTATTTTTTTATCTATTTTTTTTTTTTTTACTTTAATTTTCAATAGTGTTTCTTCCTCTTTTTTTTAATAACTAAAAATAAAACAACAAAGTATTAATCTTATCTCAGAATACTTATTTTATATAGAAAATGAAAATTTTGTGTAACTTATCTGATTATACAACGCATAGTGTTATACTAAATTCTTCAAATTAGGCACAGCCGTATTCTTCTCTACGATGTAATCCATGAGGCAATATGCAAATTATGCATAAAATTAAAAATAACTCACCACCAATCTCCCGCACGTCAACACGTCAACATGTCAGCGGATTAACCATTACCTTGACACGCGGACTTGACCGCCAATCAAGACATGTAATTTCTCGATCTATTCTTCCGCGGACACAAACATGCATTTTTTGTTGTTCAATTCTCATGTCCGTTCGTAAGCCATCCATCACGCGAAAAGTGAAAGTACAGATTTCCATCATCTGTCCCTAACGACGACGATAACGATGTTTTTTAAAAATATTTATACTCTTGATGTGATACTTTAAATTGCGATATCTTCACTCATAAGTTACGTAACGGAAAAATAAACACACTTTTGTCATATAAATCGGATGCAAGCTATTCATTAACCCTTTGCGGCACACATTTTTCTATTAATCGGATTTTTATGAAAATTGGTGTAGAAAGGTTTTTAGGGTCGCTGATTACGAATCTGCTATCAGATTTCAACGATTCTTTTTCAAAATGGCGGATTCAATATGGCAAGTCTTGATTTTGAGTATTTTTTATCGGTTTTTTATGGAAATTGATATACAGAAATTTTTCAGAACGCTGATTACGAATCTGTCATCAGATCTCAACGATTATTTTTTAAAATGGCGGATCCAATATGGCAGCTCACGATTTCAAGTATTTTTTATCGGTTTTTTATAAAAATTGGTATACAGGGATTTTTCAGAACGCTGATTACGAATCCACCATCAGATTTCGACGATTTTTTTTTTAATGGCGAATCCAATTTGGCGATTTATGATTTTGAGAATTTTTTATCGGTTTTTTATGGAAATTAGTATACAGGGATTTTTCAAAATGCCGATTACGAATTCACCATCAGATTTCGACGATTCTTTTTTAAAATGGCGAATCCAATATGGCGATTTACGATTTTGAGTATTTTTATAGGTTTTTTATGGAAATTGATATATTGAATTTTTTAGGGTCGGAATATTGAAAAATTTTGAATTTTCTTACTTTTTTTTTACAAGAACAGATGTACAGAATTAGCTTTTTTAAGTTGATTATGTGTAGGTCATCAGATTTTTGAAATTCAAATATGGAAAATTTCAAATAATGGGTGATAAAAAGTTTTTTTTTGAGATTTTATATTTTTTCATTTTTTCGACAATGGTACATAGAACATAAAATTTTTTCATAAAAGAAACCGCACTTAGTTTACTTCAGAGACACGAACGTGGACGTGGCGGTCATTGTCTCCATTTTCTTTTTTTTTGTATTTTTGTATTTTACAATTTTTTTTTACTTTTTTATTTTTTTCCACAATTTACTTTTTTTATTACAGTTAGCACAGCAAATCAATTTTTATATTCGTAATCAGCATTTTGAAAAATCCCTGTATACCAATTTCCATAAAAAACCGATAAAAAATACTTAAAATCATAAATCGCCATATTGGATTCGCCATTAAAAAAAAATCGTCGAAATCTGATGGTGGATTCGTAATCAGCGACCCAAAAAATCTCTGTATACTGATTTTCACAGCTTCATGATTCTTCCTTCTTTCTGACATACATTTTTTGTAAAAAACACACTTTTTTACTTTATTTATTTATATAACAAAATTAACTAATGGTAAAGGAAAATTATATCTTACTAAATATTACTAAGACTCTTACTAAAGTAAAATTACAAAAAAAAGTAATAAAATACAGTATTTGGTGTCCGAAAAATTAAAGAAATGACTTTAAGATAGGTGATCGATATATCGACCACCGTGCCGCAAAGGGTTAAGCTTATTTAGAAATCAATTGATTCAGCCGTTATTGAGAATCTGATAGCTATGGAATCTCGCAAACGGCGTCTCGTATAAAAGAGGCACGGCAGTGCCTCGCGCGCGTACACTTGGCGTGAGGCCCTACCGTACCTCTTGATTTTTTAAATAATTGTTTTTTCTTAATGGATGAAACTACAAATAAAATTATTGTTACTATAAACAACTAGAAACGAATCTAAAACACGTGCTGAAAGCAAATTCGAGATATCTCAATTTTGGATAAGAGTGATTTTTAAAATTTTTGTTTTTTTTTTTAATTGATGACACTACAAACGAAGTTATTGTTACTACAAATCTACCATCTAAATGTTATTATTTTTTAATTGGAAAATATAATTTTATAAAAATCGGGTGCTAAGTTCGCGCAAGTAGCATTAAAGCCATGGCACAAAACGAAATTTTTCCAGATAGCACAGAAAATTTATTATAAATATTCATAAATATTTTACAAATTTGTTTCCAAAAAATATTTTTTAAAGATTATATAATTATTTTTATAAACCATTGGAAATGATACAAAAATTATTATCAACAATATATAAAATGTTGCGACAGAAGGCGGATGACGCCTAGTCGCCACGCAACCCGGCAAACAGTGAAACACTCAGGAGTAAGAGCACAAGATATTATAAAAATGAAGCTACGCGCTGCCGCCACGAGAGGACCCCGATTCTCCCAAGTAAAGGTACACCATCCAGGGGATATAAGGAGCGACCGGAGAGCTTCGAGTCACTCTTTGCGCTATAGCAGTCGAGTCTGACTTTTTTAATATAATATCGCAGTCTAGTATCTAGCAACCTGGCGACTAGCGACGGCGAGTGGCGGCTCCATTCCATACCACCCGGATTGATTTCGCTGACGCGTCCACCGAGGGTATACCTAGCGATCGACGATCCACGAGTGTGGAGGTACACATTTCCGAGATATCATCTCCCGGATCTATTGGAAGCCCTGGCTTAGAAGACCGCGGCAGTCGGGACCCAGACCGGAGCAGGAGCAGACACGGCAGATAAGTGGACGTAGACCAGAGAACTGGCCCTGCAGAAAGAAGTTGGGACACAGACCGGCGAGGAGATAGAAGTACGAACTCTAGAAGGCTCCTTTCCAACGGAGAACAACAGCACTAGTGGACATACGCCGACCAATAGAATCAGAGCCAGGTGCTCCAAGAGACGAAAGCATCGATACGGAAAACACGAGAAACGTCGAGGCAAGAAGAAGAAGAGAGAGGAGGAACCTGTAGAGTACCAAGATCCTAAGGTTACGTCCATCTTACTCCTCGACGGCAATAACAATTCTTGCAACTACCGGGTAACCAAGACCGAACCGCCGCTAGCGTGGAAGCCTAAGGACTATCACATTTTTATACGGCCTCCTACGGAGGCCACCTAAGCAAACCTGACGGTAAACTGTATATAGTGTACATAGGCTTAAATAAAGATAGATATATCAAGTGCTTTTTGTCTCCAGTTATTTCGACTTCCGAGCGAGCCAACCAGCGATCCTCTGCATAAAATATATTTATAAAATGTACTGAAAAATATTGTATATAAACTCGAAATATTTTTTATATTCTTTGATAATAATAGTATAAATATTTATTTTAAATATTTTTATAAATATTTTTACCATGATTTTTTTATACTTGGCAAACTTTGATATAAAAATATGCAAAATATTTATCATAAATATTTTTCCTTATAAGTATTTTATAAATATTTTGTGCTATCTGGGTTAAGCAGTAAAACGTAAACGTGTGTATGAAGTTGATGTATTATTTTGTGGAAACATATTAATTATTAAGAGTTTTGGCGGAGGGCTCCGATGGTGGACGGTGATGGACGGGTGGGAGAAGTGCACTCAATAGTTTTGGGTGATTAAAGTGAGAAAGGTGTGAATGAGGATGTGAGAGTGATTGGAGGAGGAGGAGGAGATGGAATAGAGGCTCGGACATTGAAGGGAAGTGCAGGAAAGAGGGAGGAGGATAAGAGAAATATTAGAAGATCAGCAGAGCAGGTGGTCGGTGGATGAGGTGGTATTTGCTAAAGGTGGTGATGACGCGCATGAGCGGAAGCGGAAGTTGAGCGGACGAGCAGTGCAAGAGATGGAGAGAGGTGCTGGGTGGAGAAAGTGAGCGGAGAGGTAAGATGGCGTGGCCAGAGGCACGAGATGGCATGATGATCGATACATCAATTCATCGATTTACGAGGTGAGAGGCTGTGATTGGCGATGGGTACGGTGCATGGAGAAGATTGGTGGAATGGAACGCAGAAGTGTCAGAGATTGGGCGACATGGATAGTTGGCTGGCAAGACGGAGTGGGAACAGTGGTAACGAATTTGGGAACGTTTAAGTTTCTAAACGCATGGTTCGTCAAGAAAAGTGTGATATGGTGGAGGAGTGAAAGTGAGAGCGGGGAGAATAACTAATGAGAAAGGAAGTACGGAGGATGGAGGATTTAATTAAGGAATCGAGAGAGATGAGAGGAGTGGATGAGTTGGTGGAGATATAAAGGAGATGGGACTTGGAAGAAGGGAGTAGGAGTGATGAAGTGAGGTTAATTTGGAGGCCGGGGGCAGAAGAGAGGATGGAGAGAACACAGGAGAGGACAGTGAGAGGGGCGGGAGAGGAGGAAAGGAAGGAGAAGAGCAGGATGGAAGAGCAGGGGAGTGGAAGGAGAGCGAGAACAGAGGTAGAGAAGAGAGGAAGGGAAAGAAAAGGTACAAAGCAGCAAGAAGAGGTTGAAGAGGTGTCAAGAGAAGAAAAGAGGAGGGAGAAACGTTGCGTGGAGGAGATGGAGAGGTGTAGGGTAGATCCCCCAGAGCGGGAGATAGAGAGATGGCCAGTAGGTCCATCAAGCATGGAAGCTGGCAGTAAGGAGGACAAGCGAGGAATGGAATGGGAAAAGCAGATCAGCGGAAGAAGGTAGAAGAGAGGATACCGGAGGAGGGGGCAGGAAGGGGAGTTGGGAGAGAAGACGGATGGAGGTCAGTGGAATGTGAAGAAGGGGATAGGAAAAATGAGGGGGAGTACGAGGAGAAGGGAAATGTAATGATGGAAGAATAGTGGAGATTGCTGGAGAAGGAAAAAGAGGGCAAGTGGGAGGAGCAGAGGAGGACCAGAAGGAGGAGGGAAGCGGAGCAGTGAATCGGGAGAAGAGTGGAAGATCGAAGAAGATGGACAGAGAGAAGAGGAAGGAAACAATAGATAGAGAGAAGAGACGAGTGAAGGAAAAGAAGATAAGGGAGAGGAGCTTGATCTGGAGGTGGAAAGGAGTTACGTGAAAAGAGTGATGGAGAGGGTAGTGGGTAAGAGGTTGAGAATGAGGAGGTGGATGAAAGGGTAGGTGAGGCAGGAAGACATGTAGTCATTACGGAGTTGGAAGACGCGGAGGACAAGATTTTTTGTAGAAAAAGGGAGGTGGGGAGGGTATGGTGGGGTTTGGGTGGACGAAGATTTGAACTTAGAGGAAAAAAGGATAAGGTTGAAGCGGCAAGAGGGGAGAGAACAAGAGGAAAAATGTAGTGTTTACGAACAGGGAATTATGGGTGGATGGAAGGAGATGGTGGTGGCGGAGGAAGGGGGATAAGAGGAAGAGGGTAGCGATATTTGAATGGTCTAGAAAGAAGAGAGGGGAAGTGGTTAAAATAAAGAGGGAGAGGAGGGCAGAACGAGGTGAGGTGGGACACGGCGAGAGAGGGGGTGAGGTAGGAGGCAGAAGGGGGATGACGGAGAAAGCGGAGGAGAGAGTGAAATGGAAGAGGGTACCGAGAAGGGGTGGAGGGAATCAGGATGTAATGGTCGCATATGGTCAGGCCGGGTTAGAAGTGATGTGGCTGATGAAATGTTGTACACGGTTTGGGTACGTTCCGTGCAAAAGCGCTTTGTAAACCTTTTTGAGAAACAGAATAAAGGATCTATTCTATTCTATTAAGGGTTTTGGCTTTATTTTAAATAATTTTACGATTTCTGATATATTAAATAAATAGTTTTGTTAATGAAGCAAAAAATTTGCTTAGGACAAAATAAGACGCTAGGTTTACACAGTACTTACTTTGTTTTACGAAAGTTTCTACTACAGTTTTTACAGGAGTAGAATCTATAGTTCTACATGTGTTCTAGAAAGAGTTTTGGCGATAAACATTAATTTTTTAATTTTTAATCATTTTTATTATTCATAAGGTATCCTTAAAGAGATTAGACGATAGTCTATTTGCTGAACTATATGCACTAAATATTTTTGTGTAGTTATAAATGTAATTAATTTCTCTCTAAAAAATTTTAACTGTAAACGTTGATTTTGTTATTTTTACTATTATAAATATTTATTTATTTATTTATTTATTTATTTATTTAATTGTTATTATTTATTTAATTGTTATTACTCGAAAAAGGCATACTTATGGATAAAACGCTGGTTTATTTTGCAGAATTCTTTAATTATATAGGTAATTAAGGTTGCTTACTTGGTCTGTAGTGGATCTTGGTGTTGAATATAATTTTTCTATTAATTTAATATTTTCAGCTTATATAAAGTGCGCGCCGACAATTTCGTCAGTCTTGAAACACAGTTACTGTAAATAATTTATTGCGAAAAATATTATCTCAGTCAGAATTTTACAGTTTTTTTTTTTCGAACAAGGGATTTTTTAAATGTTTCTAAGCATTGTTATTTGGATTAGTGACTGTGTTTCAAGACTAACAAAATTGTCGGCGCGCAGTTTATAAGCTAAGAATATTAAATTAATAAAAAAAATTATGTCCAACACCAAGATCCGTTGCAAATCGAATAGGCAATCTTATCTATATGTTCAAAAAATTTACCGGTCGGAGAATTAATTTACTATTATTTTTTTTACCTCAAACATCATATTGATTATAAATGTACCACATTCTTTCCCAAGCATTCTGCATTGAATAGATGAACCGAAATCAATTCCAAGCAACACATATTAGTTAAGATGACATCAAACTGACATCAATTTGAGGACAAGTAAAACGAAGTCATTTTGACGGCAATCAGTCCGTCAATATTGATCAATTTTCGATATTATTTGGACGTCAAAATTACATTACATGGACCATTTTATAAGAATTTATCCATAAACTTGATTAGCTACATTATTGTAGTCATAAAGAAAATTCCAATCACAATTTATAATAGAAATGCGATTGGGTAGTAACGGGTACAGACAGAAAGAAATTGTTTATAACATTACTACAGCAAAATAAAAAATATTTTTTGCAATGTAATACATGATTTCTATGTAATTTTTCTCGTATAATCGAATGGCTATTAAATCGCTATTGGTTTTTCTCAAAAAGTCGATTTTTGTAATTTGTTTAAGCAAATTCTGTTATAAACAAATAAAAAAATTTTTTTGCGTCTAAAACAGGTTGGCAAGACATGCACTTCTCGGCCGATTTTAGCAGGTTTCGCCTCCCACTATTCCTCTTGCCCCGCGTGCCGCGCGCGCGGCCTACGAACTGTGCGAGGCTCAAGAGTATATCCCGTGAATGCATCTTTTCAATAGCTTTTCTCGTCACCCATGAGGTACTATTGTCGACGCGTTTTTTTTTTTAAGTATCTCCAGTAGGCCTAATCACTGATGACAAAAATGACCTCTTAAATGAATAAATAGAAGTAGAATTAAATAATAAAAAATCTAAAACTTTCGAGATCTTTTACAAGCGATAGAAAAAATATCAAAAACTTTTATATTGCTTGTAGCAAGATGTAGTAAAGAATTGTTGTTTAAACGGGAACGTTTTTTATTTTTTATAATTTTTATTTTGGAAAATAAAATATGTTGACCCAAACATAGAATGTATTTGAAGACCAAAATCATAAAGCTTGGAATAAGACGACTTTAATAAAATTTTAAAAAATAAACACCGGTTTTGTTGATTGTTTTTAATAATTTATCATTCTGTAGATCGCATAATTCATCTTGCAAGTTAAGATGTGATTTTTCGATTATTACTGTAAGGGGATTTTTAAAAAGGATTAATTCGTTTATAAGTTTTTCAAAACGTATAAAACGCAAATCAAATTCTGCTATAAGGCTATTTATAAAATGCATGTATTCTTTAAAATTACAATTACTGTCATATTCTTTAAGAAAAATCTGACAAGAAAGGAAAAAGTGAAAAATGTTATTACTTAAATGAGATTTGAATAGCTGTAATTTTCTATGAAAAGAATCAACATGACTAACTAATTGGGAAATATTTTGATTTGGTCTTTGCAGCTTTAAGTTTAGAAACTCAAGTTGATTAGTCATGTCAGTAATAAAAGTAAGTTTGAAAAGATGTTGTATTTTCCAAAAAGGAGATATATTCTTCAAATTTTTGATTACTCATTTCTTGCAAGAAAAGGAGGATCTTTTATTGCAAAAAATATTTCCAAACATTTTGCAGCGCTAAGCCAACGTACTGGACAATAAAGTGAGACAACGGTATGAACAGCATTATTTTTATGCAGAAATATTTTGAAATTTTCAGTGAATTAGAAACTTTTATCCACCTTTAATAACGTTAATTATTTTTGTTATCGTCTCTATAGTTGTTGATAATTTTTTTATAGTTTTACTACTTTGTCACTTAAAGTTTTTTATTGTATTACACAGTGTATAATTATAATATTAAGATTTCGCTGCTTTAATTGATCGGCGAATCTTATTTTTGTACCCGTTATACTTTTTGCGCCGTCAGTTGTAATCAAAAAACATTTACGAATATCTACGCCAAATTTTTTAAGTAATCAATTTTTTTAAGTGAGTCTTTAACTGCCAAAAGAATATCGAGATCCGTTGTTGTCTGTAGAAAATTGTGACTGAGGAAAAACAAAACAGTATCACCGTCGTCCACGTAGCAATCACTCTCGTCAAGTTTTCTAACAGTCTTTTCGATGACTTGTTCAGTGTTGATTAGTTAGATCTGTTGTTTCTTGCAATTACAATACATTTGTCGCATTAGTGATATTTAGTGTATCAGTAATATTTCTTGCATCAGTGAAACATATTTTACTTTTGTGGTCGAAGTGGGCATATCGGTGAATTGAAGCGGCGATCATAGGAAAGAATTAATAGTTTCTTCTGTTAACGAAGTGAGAATGGCTGAGAAAAGGTATGCTCAACAGTTTGATAAATCATGGGAAGTTAATTATTTCTTCGCTTATATTGCCAATGAAACAATTTGTCTGCTTTGCGGTTTTAAACCTACTGCAGTAAAAAAAATTGTAATAGACATTTTAAATCCCTTCATTCGGTCGAATATTCCAAATATTCAAATTCAGAAAAATTAAATATTATCGAAGGATTAAAATTAGTGTATCAACAAAGTGCAATATCTTTTTCCAAATTTTTTTCTGAAACACCCATACTAGCCTCATGTGCTATTTCTTTACTTATAGCACAAAATTCTAAGCCATTTATTGAAGGTGATTTTTGTAAAAAATTGTATTGTTGAAGCAGTAAAAGCTTTCGGAAATTTGTTAACACTTAACGAAGCAACAAGCATTCCTCTCAGTGCAAAAACTGCAGCTTTAAGAATTATAGAAATTAATAATTCTTTAGAAGAAAAATTAAAAAATCTTCTAAAATCATGTACATATTTTTCATTATGTCTTGATGAAAGCACCGATATTTGACACATGAATCAACTGATTATTTTTACTCAAATCATACAAAATAATTTCTCATGTGTCGAGGAGTTTTTAGATTTTGTATGTTTACGTGACACAACAACGGGTCTCGATATTTTTTTTGGCAGTCGAAGAATAACTTAAAAAATTGACGTAGATTTTCGTAAATGTTCTTTGATTACGACTGACAGCGGCGCAAAAAGTATGACAGGTACAAAAGTGGGATTTGCTGGTCAATTAAAGCAGCGAAATATTAATATTCCAATAACACGCTACATAATACACCAAGAAGCACTAAGTGATAAGGTAGTAAAACTGTCAACAGCTGTCGACACGGTAACAAAAATAATTAATGTTATTAAAGGTAGACAGAAATTTTTAACTAGTCAAAAATTTCAATTGTTTCTCGAAGAACATAATGCTGTTCATAGCGATATCCCACTTCATTGTTCAGTACGTTGGCTTAGTGTCGCAAAATGTTTGGAAACATTTTTTGCAATAAGAAAAAAGATTCTCCTTTTTTTGCAAGAAATAAATAATCAAAAATTTGAGGAATATATCTTTTTTTTGAAAAATACATTTCTTTCCGAACTCGCTTTTATTACTGACTAATCAACTTAAGCTTCTAAACAGCTGCAAAGACCGAATCAACATATTTCCCAATTAGTTAGTCATGTTGATTTTTTTTGTAGAAAATTACAGCTATTCAAATCTCATTTAAATAATAATATTTTTCACTTTTTTCCTTCTTGTCAGATTCTACTTGAAAAATATGACAGTAATTGTAATTTTAAAGAATATATGCATTTCATAGATAGCTTTATAGCAGAATTTGATTCGCGTTTTGTTTTAAAAAACTTAAAAATACATTAATTTTTTTTTTAAATCCCTTTATAGTATCAATCGAAAAACTGCATCTTGACTTGCAAGATAAATTATGCAATCTACAAAATGATATATTATTAAAAACAATGAACAAAACCGGTGTTTATTTTTATATTATGTTTATTTTTTTAAATTTTATTAAAGTTGTCTTATTCCAAGCTTTATGATTTCGGTCTTCGTATACATTCTATGTTTGTATCCACGTATTTTATTTTCCAAAATAAAAATGATAAAAAATAAAAAACGTTCCCGTTTAAGCAACAATTCTTTACCACGTCTTGCTACGAGCAATATAAAAGTTTCTGATATTTTTTCTCTTGCTTGTAAAAGATCTCGAAATTAGATCTTAAATCGCACGGTTCGTAGGCCGCGCCCGCGGAACGTGAGGCAAGAGGAATAGCGGGAGGCGGAGCCTGCTAAAATCGACCAAGAAATGCATTTCTTACTGACCTCTGGTCTAAAATGTTCTTTTGACCTAAAGTGAAGGTTTCAATAGTTACTTTTCCGATCCTTGGTCTAGCCATGGACATTAATGGCTTTACTATATTATAAATACTGACAAAGTGAGAAGACATGTCGAATCGACGTCGACGTCTTTTTAATCATTATTTCTCACTGAGGTGGGGAGGGGAAGAGTAGCCGGTGCGTAAGTAAGCATAGTGCTTTCAATGCATTATTTCCAAAACATGAAAAATTATTGTACTAAAATTTGTAACAAAATTAGCGCATACGAAAATTTGTGACAAAATTTTGCATAATTTCAAATAAGTATAACACCGCGAAAAATTATTGCATTTTCATTTTCCAAAAAGCATCTTAAAGCTTGAAATTCTCTACTTTTAGTAGAGTACCAGTAGTACCATCCTTTCACCCGTCATCCTGGAGCGAAACTGCATATTTTCCTCATCTTTCTCCCTTCTTGAACCCCTCTTACTTTTAATTTCTTCCTTCAATCCTCGTATCCACTGCGTTTCCACCCTTTTTCTCTTTTGTTCTTCCTGTCTCCTATTCTCCTTGTTTTCTCCTGTCTTTCTCCTATCCTCTCATCTATTTTCCTTTTCTCCCTCTTTAAATGTATCCTCCGCTTTCTCCAATGCTTTATTCCCTCTCGTCTTCTTTGTCATTTTCTTCTCCACCCTCACTTGCTACTACTTTTCACCTCTACCTCGCTCTCTCCTCCGGCTGCCGTCACCCCTCTCTCTCTCTCTCTCTCTCTCTCTCTCTCTCTCTGTTTCTCCTCTTTCTCCTTTTTGTTCTTCCAGTTCGTCTTCGCGTCTGTCTTAAACTTTCTCTTTTTCTCTCTCTCTCCTACAGCATCCTTTTCTTCCGCTCTCATTTAGGTTCTTGTGGTCAAACTTCCTCCTTTTCTTTCTCTGCTTACCTCTCTGCACAACCCTGCTTTTCTCTCTGTCTCTCCTTGTCACCAGAATCCACTTTCTTCACTGCCTCCGTTTTCCTTCTAATCCCCTGCACCTTTGTATTGCTTGTTACGTGGATCCTTCTACCTGCTTTTTATCGACACTCTTTATCGACTTATCGATTCAACCATCTATTGACTTTTTCTCTCCTCTCTTTTAATCATAGCCCTCCGATTTCTCGATCAGTCGATTATCTCGATATCTCGACTCCTCCATTATCCGATTCATGACTCTGCGCACGCTCACTCTCTCGTCTCTCTACCCCTTTACTCTCTCCACTATTGATTCTCCTTCAACTTCTCAATCCATTTCTCATACTCCGGCTCTCTATCTGGTTTCATTGTTGCCATCTACCGCACTCTCTTTTAATTCTCGCGCTTTTCTTTCTTTGTCCGTTCTTACTTTTATCTTACAGTCTCACACCATTCTATCTACTCTCTCCCTCACTTATCACCATCGCCGCTGCTGTCTTCTGTTCCATCTTTTTACTTCTTCTATTTTGTCCGCTTTCTTGTGTGTGCTCCGAATACACCGCGCCCTCTGTCTCCACCATCTCACCTATCTTCTGCTTCGTCATCCATTCTCATTTCAATTTTTCTTCTTCAGCCTGATCCTCTAATTTTTCCTCTCGCACATCTTTTTTCGCCATTCTTACACTTCCCTCCAATTATTCGCTTTCCTCTCTCCTAAGACTACCCTATACTTCATTCTCATGCTCTCTTCTTCCTCCCATTACTCTTTTTATCTTACACAAATTTGGAGCATTCCGATCACCGTTCACTCAGCCGCGATGTCATCATGGATCCCCGAGTAATCGTACTATAAAACTTTGCTTTAGCGATGTGATTGGATCTTTCTTCATGACAATATATTGAATTAAATAAAAACCGTAAATATATGTGATTTTTGACGCAATCTTTGAACGCGATTTGTTGATAGAAAAGTTGAATCGACGAAAAGAGTAATAATAGTATTTGAAAGTGCAAACTTTCAGCTTTCTATTGTTTTTTTTTTTTTTTTGCGGAGCGCTGTACGTTGATTTCTTTACGAGTAATAAGCGATGAAAATCAAAATGACTATTTTTTATTAAATTTTTAATAACTCGGTCAAAAAAATTGCACAGCGATGAACAACTACTCAAAATAAAGAGAAAAGATTCCGCTGTGAGAGGCAAATAACAAAAAGTCTTTGATTTTTTTCACAGCAGATGTAATGCAGCAAAGTTGAATGAAAATGTCTATTTTGACGGGTCAAAATTTATTATTGTGCCGTTTCGTGAAAAAAAGGATAATTGAAATTGTCAAAATTTATTTGAAAGTAGAGAGTTTAAGGTTTAAAATTCTTTTTGGAAAATGAAAATGCGATGATTTTTTTCATGAATTAAAATCAAAGTCAAAGTGACCACTTATTATTTAAACATCGATAACTTAGTAAAAAAAAAACGCATAGCGATGGACGACCACTCAAAATAAAGAGAAAAAAACCCGCTATAAGATGCAAGTAACAGTAAGTCTTCGCGATTTTTTCCATAGCAGATGCAATGCAAAAAAGTTACATAAAAAATTTTATTTTGTCGGGTCAAGCTTTATCATTGTGCTGTTTCGTGAAAAAAAAGATAAAATTAAAATTGCCAAAATTCATCTAAAAGTGCAGAGTTCAAGCTTTAAAATGCTATTTGGCAAATGAAAATGTAATGATTTTTTGTGGTGTTATACTTATATGAAATAATGCAAAATTTTGACACAAATTTTCGTATGCGTTGATTTTGTTAATCAGTATATTTATTAAATTTATAATTAATAGTATTTTAATAAATCAATATTTATTATATTATTTCATTATATTAAATAAAGTTAATATTTATTGTAAATTAATAAAAATACAATAAATTAATTGAAAAACATGTTTATTGTAGTTACATACTACACTTGTTTAAATATTAGTATAAAGCGTTGTCATACACTCACTAAAAAAAAACGGTACACCTAAAATTTGTCAAAAAATAAACTTCCAATAACGATATAACTGCGCAAGTAATAAAGATAGGAAGGTTTTTAAAAAAGGAAATTAAAGCTTTAAATGTCTTTTTCAGAATTAATTCAGAATTTAAAATTTTAATAATTTTTTTCAAAATGGCATATGACAAACCGAGAGCATGCGAAATTGAAAAATATTGGTCCGGTTGTGACGATCTATGGCGTGAGGCAAGTATCGCAACTTAATTGGATAAAAAGCATGCGATAGAACAGTCTTTCCTTCAAACTGCTTTTTTACTCGTCTCGATACGATGATTTTTCGCTGAGATATGCGCATTTAAAGTTAAAAACTATTTTTTTATTCAAATGCGCATATCTCAGCGAGAAATCATCGTGACGAGTAAAAAAGCATTTTGAAGGGAAGACTCTGTACAATTGCATGCTTTTTATCCCATTAAGTTGCGACACTTGCCTCTTGCCATGGATCGTCGAAAACTCACAAGGAGACCTTACAGATTATGAATGATCGATTTTTTTCATACTTATAGGATTTGAAGATCAGTACGTAAATGCTGCTTGGAAAACTTTGCTAGCTGTATTAGGTGCTGAGAAATTCAATTTTGAATTTTTAACAATGCCCAATTTCAACTATTGCAAGAGTAAAAATTCCGAGTTTCCCTAACAACTATGGTTAGTCTTTATTTTAAAGCTCGAAAGAACTGTCTTCGGATTGTGAGCGTTCGATGTATATGTGCATGTGTGTTGCATAGCTGACAAACCACGGAATTTTACTACTCTAGACTCACATTAACACAAGCAAATCTGAATACGTGAACGAAGTCTTCCCATTAGGGAATTTTGATATTTGATTTTACCACGTAGAAAAAGTTCATTGGGCTATATCAGCTCCAGGAACTGCAATATCTAATAAAAATAGACGATTTTCTGACTATTTTTTATTAAAAAGTTTTATCGTCGGCATTAGCGTTGAACACACAAAATTGAAAATAAAGTGTGTTAAAAGTGAACACATTGTTTACAGTGTTCCAAGCACTAGTTTAAGCGAACGCGCCGAAGTAAATAAATCCTCCTACTGGCGTGTGTGTATGTACGTACGCATGCACGGACGTGCCTAAGAGAACGAGTAGGCGCTCGCGGATGTTTTTTTTTTTAACGTTCATCGCGACTGATTCTACATAATTGCTTCCTTTGCTTTTGCTTTTTTGTAGCAAATTTTTTTAACCTTGCGATTTCAAATTTTTAGCAGCTATTATTGAAATTAATATTTTAAATTATACACATAAATTCAGTCTTTTGTTCCGTTGAAAAAATTGTTGCTTTTTTCTTGAAGCACAATAAACAACAATTACCGTTTCTCCATTAAATTTGGTTAATTATGGCTACAATTACTCCTAAAGTCGTTGCTCAAGTTGTGGCATTAATTGAAGATAAGAGAAGTCGCAGATACGTTTCTCGATCATTGAATTTATCTGTATCATCGGCGCAACGTTCTTACAATAGGTACTTTAAAACCAATTCCTTCCAGCGAAGACACGGGGACGTTCTCGTGTGACCGATGAACACGATGACCGATTTATTGATTTAAACTTGTTAACAAATTGTCATCAAACAGCTGTCCACATTCGAAATAACTTACAGGATATCCGCCACATTAACGTGTGCGTTGATACTGTTTGAAACCGATTTTGGGAAAACGGGCTTTATGCAAGAAGACCTGTAACTGCACCTTTGCTTACGCGTCATCGTGTACTTCGGCTCAATTTTGCAGTGAGTCATGCAAATTGGACGTACGCAGATTGGAGTAACATTCTCTTTAGCAATGGAGAGCGTTTCATATTCATCCAAGATAATGCACAACCACGCGTAGCAATAAGAGTGCTAAATTTCTGCAATGAAGCTGGCATTAATTTACTCGAATAGCCACCTATGAATCCGGACTTAAATCCAATCGAGCATCTTTGGGACAATCTCGGCAAAAGAGTACGCAATTATGTACCTGCACCCCATTCATTATCAGAACTCCGAAAAGTTTTTGAGAATGAATGGATGAACATTACACAAGCTGAAATTCAAACTCTTATAAAGAGTATGTCTCGTCGCATGGAGGAGGTTATTCGTGCAAGAGATGGTCATACACACTACTAATGCAATATTATCTCTTTCTCTCCCCCCCTCCCCCCTCTCTCTCTCCCTCTCCCTCTCCCTCCCCATCCCTTTCCTCCCTCCCCCTCCCTCCCTCCCTCTCTCTCTCTCGCGTCTCTACCGTGATGGACGTGTCAAAGATCGCTCCGCAAATGCAGTTAATTTAAAGTGATTAAGAAGTGAAAGAAAATTATAAAAAGGTGTTGTGGCTGTAAGAATACGCGTAAGGACCAAACAGGACCAAAGTTTTCTAGCGAGAGTGCGTGGATCTATGCGGAAAATCAGTATATTTTCCATGCGGGTCATACATGTCGCGACAGGTAGACATTTATAGTGACGTGTATATTAATTAAAGTTACGTACGTGAGTGGGCGCCCGTATCGATAGGATCGGCATCAGCCGTTACCTACTAATATGGTCGATGAATATGCGGAATATAGATGTGCCGCATGTAAGAAGGAAATAAAAAGTCAGGTTGTGACATGTAAGTCATGTGTCAAACTTTTCTTCCATCCTGGATGTGCAAGTAAACATAAGGTGTATGACAGAAATCGAGAATACGTGTCTTGTCCTGGCCCATATGAGAAGTTCACAGTAGACAGTGAAAAAGATAGATGTGAAAAAAATACCAATACAGACGGGAAGCGGAAGAGAAAGACTAAGTTCTACGGGATCGACGGGAAGTGGCGGAAGCAGAGCGATAGGAGTCAACGTGGGCATGGATACGAAAATTGATTGGCTAGTAAGAACTATGAGAGAGATGAAAGATGAAATGGCATGCAAACGAGAAATAAAAATGCTGATTAAGGAAACAGTGCAAGAGGAAATAAAAGCTATTAAACAAGAAATGGAAGACCTACGAAAAATAATACGAGGAGGAATGCAGGCGTCAGCGGAAAATGTGCGCGGCAGTTACAGTGAGGCAATAAAGAAAAAGAAGGAAAACATCATAATTATCAAACCGAAGACTCAGCAAGAAAGTGAGACCACTAAAAAAATAATAAAAGAAAAAGTTGATATTAAGAATATGCCAATGGGGATAACAAAGGTACGAAAAGGAAGAGAAGGAACAGTAATTCTAGGATGTGAGACCGGAGAAGAAATAGATAAATTAAAAGATGTAGTACAGTCTAAACTAGGTGACAATTATAATGTTACAGAATCAGTACAAAAGAAGCCGAAAATAAAAATTGTTAATATTAGCGAGGAAGAAATAGAGTTGAATGACGATGAGCTAATAGATACAATAAAGAAACAGAATAGTATTGGTGAATCTCGTATAAGCATAGTTAAGAAAATCCCGAAAAGAAAAAATATGGATGATAGTCAATCTAGAAGGAAAGGAAAAGAAGGTAGATCTTTAATAATTGAAGTAGATGAAGTAACACATGAATTGATGTTAAAAAAAGAAAAGTTGAATATAGGCTGGAGAAAATGTCCTGTGTTCAATCATTTTAGCATAAAGAGATGTTTCAAGTGCTGGGGATTCTACCACATTGCAAAAAACTGTACGAGAGATGAAACGTGTCATAAATGTACAGGAAAGCATAAAGCAAGTGAATGTAGAGAGAAGCAGAACAAATGTGTAAATTGTATGTTTAAAATAAAAACATATAATTTAAAAATAAAAGACGATCATGATGCTCTGGATCCGGAATGCCCGACATACAAGAGGGCTATCGAAAAGGAGAAGAGGAGAGGTGGATGGGAAGCCAAAAAATAGCAATTACAGAAAGAAGAGGATTAGATAATATATACAAACGCGCAAAGTTTAATGGCACATAAGGACGAGATACAGCATCAGATTATGAAGAAATTAAATCCGGCAGTTATTGCATTGTCGGAGTCGAGACTGATTGCGGAAATTGAAGACAGTGAAATAAGTGTACCGGGATACAGTGTGGTTAGATGCGACGCGGAAAATAGAAATACAGGGGGAGTTGCTCTGTATGTAAGAGACGATATCAAGTATGAAATAGTAGTATTGAAAAAATTAGAAAGGATTGTGTGGTGCGTTGCAATAGAAGTAAAAGAGAAATTGTTTAAAGGAGTGTTAATGGTAATATATCATTCACCGAGTGCGTCACATGGAGAGTTTATAGGATTCTTAGAGGAGATAGTAGAAGAATTAACAATAAAAGAAGAGTGTATAATATTAGGAGACTTTAATATAGATTGTATGACAGACTCTTATCATACAAATAAACTACTAACGACTATGCAAAGTCTAGGTATGAAGCAGTATGTGGATAAACCAACGAGAGTTACCGAAAATAGTAAAACAATTATAGATCTAGTTTTTGCGAATAAAGATATAAATGTAGAAGTCAAGTACGAACCTAAGATAACGGATCATGCGTGGATAAAAGTTGTGATAAATACGAACAAGATTGTAAATAAATATAAAGAATTCAGTGGCAGGGATTATAGTAGATATAATGCGGATGAGTTTATTAAGCTAGTGGAGAGTAATTTAGAAAAAGGATATGATTTAGATATTAATGAGTTAGATATTAATGTAAAGGCAAAGAATTTAATTAATAGTATTGTAGATGCGCTAGACATCTCAGCACCTAAGAAAATTTTTAGAATACCAAAAATATGGGAAGGGAAAAAATGGTATTCAAAGGAAATAGAAGAACTAGCGACTAGAAGAGATGAGGCTTATAGAAAAGCACTGTACGATAGCACGGAACAAAACTGGCAACAATTTAAAATAGAAAGAAATGCAGTAGTTAATTTAATTAGAATAAAGAAAAAAGAATATTATGAAAACATGATTGATCATAATAGTAACAATCCCACAACTATGTGGAAATCATTAAAAGAAATTATTAGAGGAGGACCAATAGGCGCGAAAGTTGTAGGAAAAATAGATTTTGAAATATTAGACAATAATATAGAGTATGATATAGCTGATAAATTTAACTTATATTATATACAAAGTATTAAAGACATAATAAAATCTATAGATAAGAATTATAAAACGAGCACAAATAAGAGAACTATTTATTGTATTGAAAAGAAGGGAGAGCTAGAAAAATTTGAGTCAATTACGACAGAACAAGTGAAAATAATTATTAGGGAATTACCAAAAAAAGAAAGGCACAGAAGAAGGAATAACTAGCAATATATTAAAAACGGTGTCTTGTGTCATTGGAGAGGAATATTGTGATATAATAAATAAGTCATTGAGTGAGGGTTGTTTTTTGAAAGAGTGGAAAACATCCATGATAATTCCACTACCAAAAGTAGAGAAACCTAAGAGGGCAAGTGATTATAGGCCTATTAATATATTACCAATATATGAAAAAGTATTAGAGATAATAGTTAAAAAGCAAATTGAGGTCTACCTAGAAAGTAATAATATCATAACGGAACATCAGTCGGGCTTCAGAAAAAATTATTCTTGTGAAACAGCAATTCAAACAGTTATAGATGAATGGAAATTGATTATTAGTGAAAGACAAATAGTAGGAGTTATTTTTGTAGATCTTAAACGAGCTTTCGAGACAATTGATAGAGAAAGATTATTAGAGAAATTATACCAGTATGGTATTACAGGAACAGTTCTAGAATGGTTTAGGTCGTACTTAAAAGATAGAATGCAACAAGTTCAATTTAATGATAGATGGTCTAAGATAATGACTACGGAATACGGATTGCCACAGGGTTCGGTATTGGGCCCATTGTTGTTTATAATATATATGAATGATATTGTTAACGTCTGCTCGGATATGTGTAATATAAAAATGTTTGCGGACGATACCTTAATATATGTAACAGGTGAGAGTAGTGCGGAAGTAGAGAGGAAATTGAATATTGCATTTAACGTAGTGGAGGAATGGATGAATATTTATAAACTGAAGATGAATTCGGGGAAAACAAAATATATGTTAGTTAGAGGGATAAGAAAAGAATTGAGAGGCAATACTACTGTGAGATGTTTGGATGGAAATGAGATTGAGCGTGTAGAATTAATAAAATACTTGGGTATGATTATTGATGATAGACTTAGATTTAGCGGTCACTGATTACATGTTAAAGAAAATAGGGAAAAAAATAAGTTTTTTAAATAGAATAAGAAACTTTATCTCGGCTTACACTAGATGTACGATATACAAAACAATTGTAGCACCTCACTTTGAGTATTGTGCGACGCTACTATTAGATATGGGAGATACACAGTTAAGTAGGCTCCAAAAAGCGCAAAATAGAGTTATGAGAGTCATATTGCAATGTGACAGACGTACCAAAGTTAAATGTATGCACCAAGCGTTGCAATTTATGACCATAAGACAAAGGCTGTATTACAACACGTGCATATTTATTTTTAAAATTTTAAATAACATAATGCCTCAGCAATTTAGTAATAGACTTAGAATAGTAGAGGGAGAACGCGAAACTAGGCAGGCAGGGGATATTGTTATTGAATTTCGAAAAACAAGAAGCGCGCAAAAAAGTTTATTTTATGAGGGTGTGTTAATGTATAACGCATTACCACCCGAAGTTAAACATTGTAATCGTTTAGAGATGTTTAAACGAATGCTAAAAGAGTTTGTTTTTAATGATGTAGCATAAAATTGTATATATATGTATTGAAAATAGCTGAGAAAGCTAATAAAAGATCAATCAATCAAAAAAAATCCCTTTCTCTCTCCCCCCTCCCTCCCTCCCTCCCTCCCTCTCTCCCTCTCTCTCTCTCCCTCTCTCTCTCCCACCCTCTCTCCCTCTCTCTCTCCCTCTATCCCTCTCCCTCTCTTTCCCTCTCTCTCTTTCTCTCTCTCCCTCTCCCTCTCTCTCTCTCTCTCTCTCACGCATAAACTCACATTTACACACGCTCGCGCTTACACACGCACACGCGCGCGCGCACCTAAGGAAGGTTTAGAGTAGCAAAATACCGTGGAACTGACGAGCCACGGAGTCCTTATCTTTGAGATAAACACCCCTTCCCTACACACATAAAACGGCATTTTTCAGAGTGAGTTCCAGATGTGCACAGTAATAAACGGACACAGCGGGCTGAGTGAAACGGACACAGACCAAATACACACAGACCAAATGCGCACGGATCAAATGCACACGGACCAAATGCGCACAGTCGCAAATCTATGTGGTGCAGAGAATGCTTTGTACACACACACGCACGCACGCACGCACGCACAGGCACACACACACGGGGTGGGTGCAAGGGGGACTTTGCCCCCCCCCCTCCCGCACCCACCCCGTCGGTAGAGATGCCCGAAAAATTGCAACCCATGTGGTAAGTTTGTTGGTTATTGTGTCCGTTTGGTCTGTACGCATTTTGTCCGTGCACATTTGGTCCGTGAGCATTTGGTCTGTGCGCATTTGGTCTGTGTCTGTTTCACTCAGCCTGCTGTGTCCGTTTATTACTGTGCGCATCTGACACGCTCCCATTTTTCAGAGCCCCATGATGTGCAAATTCCGATCGCGCAGCCTTCCCGTGGTGCACATTGGGTAACGCTAATGCCGACGATGAAACTTTTTAATAAGAATTAGTCAGAAAATCGTCTATTTTTATTAGATATTGCAGTTCCTGGAGCTGATATAGCCCAATGATTTTTCTACGTGGTAAAATCGAATATCAAAATTCCCTAATGGGAAGACTTTGTTCACGTAACTGTTTACGTACTCAGATTTGCTTGTGTTAATGTGAGTCTAGAGTAGTAAAATTCCGTGGTTTGTCAGCTATGCAACACACATGCACATATACATCAAACGCTCACAATCCGAAGACAGTTCTTTCGAGCTTTAAAATAAAGACTAACCATAGTTGTTAGGAAAACCCGGAATTTTTACTCTTGCAATAGTTGAAATTGGGCATTGTTAAAAATTCAAAATTGAATTTCTCAGCACCTAATACAGCTAGCAAAGTTTTCCAAGCAGCATTTACGTACTGATCTTCAAATCCTATAAGTATGAAAAAAATCGATCATTCATAATCTGTAAGGTCTCCTTGTGAGTTTTCGACGATCCATGGCAAGAGGCAAGTGTATGCAACTTAATGGGATAAAAAGCATGCGATTGTACAGAGTCTCCCCTTCAAAATGCTTTTTTACTCGTCTCGATACGATGATTTCTCGCTGAGATATGCGCATTTGAATAAATAGGCAGTTTTTAATTATAAATGCGCATATCTCAGCGAAAAATCATCGTATCGAGACGAGTAAAAAAGCATTTTGAAGGGGAGACTCTGTTCTATCGCATGCTTTTTATCCAATTAAGTTGCGATACTTGCCTCACGCCATGGATCGTCACAAACTCGGACCAATATTTTTCAATTTTGCATGCTCTTGGTTTGTCATACGCCATTTTGAAAAAAATTGTTACGCAAAATTTTAATGAATCGATTCTTAAATTAGACGTTTGAAGCTTTAATTTCCTTTTTTAGAAACCTTCCTATCTTTATTACTCGCGTAGTTATCGTCATTGGAAGTTTAGTGATTTTGACAAATTTTAGGTGTACCGTTTTTTTTTCGAGTGAGTATATTTATAATAAATTATGAAAACTCTAATGCGCCACAGTAATAATATTATTTGTTAAATTGATAACTGTTTAATAAATACATTTTTTAACATTATATTACAAGTTTATTGGCAACATTTTTTGTAAAACTTATATTTTTTCAGATATTTTGAAGCTTGACCTACGTATAAAAATGAAAAGATAAAGTTATATTTACTTTAAGTTAAAATGACGTTATGTCAATCTCATAATATCGTTTATTTATTTACATTTTTTCTACACAAATTTATGCAAATAATGCATCCACATATCGTATATAATGAAAGTTAACAAAAAAGGTTAAAATAGATTAAAATAGAGGTTAAAATAGAATCAAGTTAAAGTCATTTTGTATCGATGATGCATTTTGAGTCAATTTAATGTCTTTTTGACTCATCAAATTGATTCAATTTGTGTTGTTTGGGAATAATGTGTTATATGAATTTTTTCGTTTTTTGATGTCAAAAACAATGGTATAATCCACAATAATATCTGATCTTGTGACCGCATTTCTTCTGATTTGACGTGGTTGTCAAGGCCAACCAAAATATCGGTATAGACAGTTGTTTCCAGTGGATCGTATAATAAATATCGACCTGAAACGGGTTAAGTATAACAATCAGATATCTCCGATATATCTTTTATAAATAATAATTAATTATTGATTTTAATAGAGTTTTTGTCACTTCGGTTATATACATAAAATAAGATTACGAATATACATAATTGCACACAATACAAAAATGTATTAATAATATGTATATTTATAGCCTTATTTTATGTGTATAAAATCAAAGTGACACAAACTCTATTAAAATTAATTACATCGAATTAGAAGAAACATGCCCACATAAAAACGAAATCTCCAATGGACGTCTGCCATGGAAGTTTGAACTTCTAGTGGACGTCTATTGGACATCCAATACAGAGCCATTGGAAATCCACAGTTCCACATCGCGTACGTTCATCGGACTTCCATTGGACGTCAAGGATGCCTATTGGACGTTGTGTGAATCGTTGGTGGGAGCTTCATGGAGCTTCGATGGACGGCTCGCGGATGTTTCGTGGATCACTACATATAAAAAATGTATTTTTAACAAAATGCAAAAGTGCCTTTATAAGAATATTTTATACTTAAAATAGCGTTGACTATAAATATTTCTTGATTAAATGTATTATTATATTTCTTATATTTCATTAAACATATTATTTTTCTTAAATAAAAGTTTTTATTTTGTCCTTCTCATTTTTATCAATTTGTTTTGCAGACTGATATAGTTCATCATTCTTGTATTATATGTTGAGGGCGAAATCTCACTTTTTTCTGCGTTCTTGACGAACCCCTTTTATTCACCTAGAAAGTGTATTTTATTAAAAAAAAATACCACGTAGCGGTGAGTAGTGAAGGTTTTACGGAGGTTCGGTGGATGATTGATGGATGTTTTGTGTCATTAATAAAGAAGCTCCAATTCCACGAAATGTCTGTCAGTAGTCATCGAGGATCCATGAAGCCTCTACTAATAATCCACGAAACGTTCATCAGTCGTCTATTGAGGCTCAAGTTCCTATTATCCGCGTAACATAAATAGATATCTTTCTTCTAACACTTTTTTAATTGTATAGGAAAACAACAATAAAATTAATTTAATATATAATAAGTTAATTTTATCTTGTCTGATGAAATTATTATCATTTTTGATGAAATATATATTAAATATTTTATCTATTTAAATGTTTATATTATACTTTTGTGCATTTAGATATCTTTATATACTTTTAGAATATTTTTAAAGTAACCATTGGAATGTATTAGTCAAGTGACATAAGCAATCGAATTCGCTGTAAGAGTAAAATCTATTACTAGGTTTTTTATTGCTGTACTAGAGACTGCGTTAGAATTTCTTCATTGTTAGATTTCATCATTAAATTTTGAACATATACAGGGTGAATTTTAATGGCTGTCCCAACTTTTTATCATGAGAGATGGAATTACCGACTGCAATCTTAGTACACACATGTACGACATATGTATGTGCAAATGTCGTACATATGTGTACTAAGATTGCAGTCGGTAATCCCATCTCTCATGGTAAAAAATTGGGACCGCCATTAAAATTTACATATAATATTTGTGCCATTTTAAGTATAAAAAATGTATGCTAATTCAACTAATACAAAAATAGTTTTTGTTTTGTGTTATAGATACATTCGCATGTGTCATAGTCAAATTAAAGCTAGGTCCCATAGGGCCTAGCATGGGCCACTATGAATCCGCCCGCTGCCGGCAAATCGAGCACTCGCGGTTCTGGATACCACCAGAAGGCTTTAGCTGAGATTCGCAATTCATTACTACCATTCGCGAATATCGGCGGAGCTGGAGAGATAGGTTCCAGCGCTGCTAGTACAATTTCTACTATATCCACGACCAGTGGTATTAGCTCTGCCTCGGGTCTCAGTGGTCTTTCTGGCGCTTCTGGATCCGCTGCAGATAAACCGGATCAGCGACAAGTGTTGGGACAACTATTAGCTATGGGATATTCGGAGGTAAGACACACGACAACATTTGACACTTGTTATTACAGATCAACTGAACATTTATTTATATTTAAAGCATTCAGAGTTTTCGCTCTTTTTCTTGTAAACATAAAATGACAAAAATTTAGAAATTTTTGATTTACCGTAATTATTCTTGTAGGAAATAGGATTACGTGCCTTGAAATTCGCGGGATGGCGATTAGACGCAGCGATAGAATATTTGAAGCAAGCTCAAGGAGAATCTTTAAATGGGCTTGGTAAACTCAACACTAAACTTATCAGGAAGCCGAGTCTCGAGAGGGAATTGAATCTTCAGCGTGGTAGTCCCGCACTGGACAGTGGGGCGGGCAGTTCACGATCTGACAGTCCGCGCCTCACGGAACTTAGCACGCATCCGCAGTTGAGCCGTCAGTATTCACCTAGTAATTTCGTGGATCGCGAACCGCCACCGCCGCCGCCACCTCGGTGTAGTTCCACACCACCACCGCCGCCACCACCTCACGGGCCGTATAGTCAATCTAATGTGCCTACCAACATGCAGCAAATGCTCAAGCGAATGTCACCTGCGCCGGTCGTGCCGACGAGATCGACATCGACGGCATCCGGCACGGCCGGCGCCACATCAACGTCAGTAAATCCACCGCAACGCGGAACTAGTCCGGTGGCGAATGCCAATAACTCCAGCAGCCGCCAGCCGATGATTGTACAAAACGGTCCGCAGGTGCAGCAACAACTGACGCAACAAATGCAAGCGCTCAGTATTTATCAGACGAGTAATAGCAATACGAATACCCAGGTCGAACCTCCGCCACCGTATCCGATAGTCCCATCCTCAACTTCTGGTCAGCCAGTACAGCCACCTTCTTACAGCGTTTCCATGCAAAATCGACAAAGTCCCACACAATCACAGCAGGATTATCGTAAAAGTCCATCGTCAGGCATCTATTCGGGACCGACGTCCGCTGGGACACCTAGTCCCATCACTGTATCCGCAATATCGCCCACCAGCACACAGACGTCAATGGCGCGGCCGACACCGCTGCAAGCGTGGGGTGCACGGCAAGCTAAAACACAACCGCCGATTATCATGCAATCGGTAAAAAGTACGCAAGTACAGAAACCAGTGCTGCAGACTGCTATTGCACCCACGGCGCCGCAGTCAATTTCCACAAGTAACACGCCGCCCCCGCCGCCTTCTTATGCGTCGTCCATTCAGCAGAAGCAGCAGCAACAACAACCACCGCCCGTTTATCCACCCGTAAATAATGTGACTCCGTCGCCTACTAGTATACCGACAACGGAACCGCCGAGTTACGCTACAACAATGCAGGCATTAGCGGCGCAGCGCGGTATACATCATCCGTTGCCGCCGCCACCTTATAGCACCCCCTCCGAGGACACTACAATTATTTCTTCGACGATGGAAAGTGGTAATGCGTCACGAACTTCTCCCGTACCTCATCACCCACCACTTCAAAGAAAATACTCTCCGGCTGATAATTGTCAACACACGATGGATGCGCCATCATTGTCACTGGTCGCCTCGACTTCCATATCTGCGAGGAACAATAATCATTCATCCCTGCCCGAAAATACCGTTGTTGGTACCAAGAATAGCAATAGCACGAAAGGTGACGGCAGCGGTAGTACGCCATCGTCCTATAAAATTAAGCATCAGTCTCCTATTCCAGAGCGCAAGACTATGAGCATAGAGAAGGAAGAGGAACGTAGGGATTGCAAGGTGAGAAATTATTCTCCCCAGGCTTTCAAATTTTTTATGGAACAGCACGTGGAAAATATCCTCAAATCACATAAGCAGCGACTATATCGACGTATGCAATTGGAGACAGAGATGGCGAAAATTGGCCTAAGTGCAGAGGCGCAGTGCATGATGAGAAAGATGCTGTCTCAGAAAGAATCCAATTACATTAGACTAAAGCGAGCGAAAATGGACAAATCGATGTTCACGAAAATCAAACCGATCGGTGTTGGCGCCTTCGGTGAGGTTACGCTTGTGAGAAAACTCGATACTAATCAATTTTATGCGATGAAGACTTTACGCAAGGCTGACGTACTAAATCGCAATCAAGTCGCGCACGTGAAAGCCGAGCGTGATATATTGGCGGAGGCCGACAACGAATGGGTCGTTAAACTCTACTACTCGTTCCAGGATAAGGACAATTTATATTTTGTCATGGATTATATACCTGGTGGAGACTTGATGTCACTACTCATTAAACTTGGAATCTTCAAGGAGCCGTTGGCAAGATTTTATATCGCCGAGCTCACGTGCGCGGTTGAAAGTGTTCACAAAATGGGGTTTATTCATAGAGACATTAAACCAGACAACATTCTAATCGATCGCGACGGACATATTAAATTGACTGACTTTGGCCTCTGTACAGGATTTCGTTGGACTCACAATTCTAAATATTACCAACAAAATGGTGAGCGAGATTTTCAGTCGCTTCTATATTTGGTTTTACTTTGCAGACATTACAGTTAAAATAAAATCGAGGCATATCTTAAGATCTGTAAAATGGAGTAATGCATTTTTATGCGGTTTAAGGCCATGGTAAACAAGACTCAATGGATCCAGCTGATGATTGGAACAACGAATGCCAATGCATACAGTTAAAGCCTTTAGAGCGTAGAAGACATAGGGAACATCAAAGATGTTTAGCGCATTCTCTGGTCGGAACGCCGAATTACATCGCACCAGAAGTCCTACAACGTACAGGATATACACAGTTGTGTGATTGGTGGAGTGTAGGAGTAATCTTATACGAAATGTTAGTCGGTTCTCCACCATTTCTTGCCAATACTCCTGCTGAAACTCAATTTAAGGTACATATTGTATAATGCTTAACAGTACTTATTAGGTGTGTACAAAACTTTTATCTCTTTTTAGTACTCTATGGCTGCGTTCCGATATTCACTGCCAGTACTGAAAACCTATAGTTTACGTCACATATACTGTAGAATTTCAGTACTGGCAGTGAATATCGGAATGCAGCCTACAACTATGTTACCAGTAAAAACTTTTTAAAATAAAAATCCGTGAAATTTTGGTTACAATAGTTTTTGGAGTTACTGATTACGAATCTGCTATTAGAATTCCAAAATTAAGGACTTTGATATTTTAAGAGCCGAAAAGTAGAGGATTTGAAAAGTAGACAATTTGATACCACAGTCGATGCAGCAAATAATTTTTTTAAGGTGGTTTACTTTTGCGTGCGCGGAATAACAATTGAGTTGCACAAGTTATATCTTGAGCAAAAAAATTGGGATCTTGATATTTTAAGAGCAGAAAAGTAGGGGAACATTTTGATACTACAGTCGATGCAGCAAATAATTTTTAATGGTACTTTACTCTTGTATTTTTGTGAATTTTAGACTTTAAATTTATTTTGCAAATAAAAAATTTTTTAATTGTATATTATAGGAGTATTTGATCGAAGAAAAACTTTTAAAGTTGTCTTTGGATGGTATTGTTCTGGTAGTGTCTTGTTTTTAACCATTTTCTCTTATAATGTTGCGGTATGTTTCTGAGTACCGGTACTTGGATAACCATTTGATATTTTTCATATTTGTTTACAGTTTCTTAAAATGAACAGAAAATTCTGATATATTTGATTTTTTTTTATTTTTTTATTTATTAGCATTACGTGAAGGTAGCACCAACACTTTTGATCTTAATTTCCTGCAAACGGGTAGGAGCAAAAAATTCAGGGCTAAGGCAGAAAATTAGCAGATAATTAGCAGAAAATTATACGATCCGAATTTTTTTTAGTGGTAGGGGTGCTAGGTTCACTGACGTGTTACAAGACACATATGAACATGCACACATAAAAAATATATATAGTTATATATATATATATATATATATATATATACACACAATTATATTTTTTAATCTAATAATAACCAAATAAAACGTAGAACATTATAATATTACTACTTAAAAAGACACAACACAAAAAATACACTGATTGAAATATTAAAAGGAACATATAACAAATTTTTGTCATAACTTATCTTAAAACGTGTTCGCAGCTTGTCGTCGTGAATGTTTGTTTATAATTAAACGTGTCAAGTTTGTACACAGTACACTATTACTGAAAAGAGAAGATGGTGGACAAATACAAAAATGGTGGTGTCCGGTTTTATCTGGCGTCCGTATTTCTCCCATTCTTCTCTATACTTAAAACAAAATTGTATGCAAAAAAGTTAAATTTTTGCCTACACTTGATATTAAAGGTATAAAAATAATTTGATGTTTTTTTTTTTATAAAATTTAAAGTTTAAACACAAAAACTCAAATAGAAGTTGAATGTTTTAAATAATTTCCATTATTTTCTGTGACTGTTCCTTTATCGAACAGCTGGCAAATACCGTCGCAAAAAATCTTGACAGTTTTGAATCGATAAAGTTTTCAAAACTTTTGGACCTTTTCCACTGTCTTAAAATATTGAGGTTGGGGCGGTTGAGAGAAATCCACTGGATTAGATTGGGGGAAAAATCTGCATGAAGGAGAATTTTCTAGCCCAAAGTATACATGACATATTTCGTTTTCTTTGCGAGAGAATGTTGAACGTGTAATTAAATGTTATGCAATAAATAGGCAAGAAAATATTTAATAAAATAATTAAATTTAGAAATAGAGTTGTAAGACACGGAATTAATATATATATTTATTAATATTAATAGAATGATATTTAATCATATATCAAGAATATTTTTGGTTTGTGATTACAAAAAGATTTTTAATGGAGAATAAGGGAAGTATTTTAAGGAATTGTTTGTTGAAAAGGGAATTTTATGAGTTTATAAGAATATAGGAAATTAATAAGTTTCACATATTCAAAGAACATATTCTTATGGACCATATATTTTAAAAAATGTACATAAATATGAATCTAGAAATGATTAGTTTTTCAACAAACAATTTGTTAAAATACTGTCCCCTATTAAAATTCTTTCTTTTAAAGGAAAAATTAAATTTTTTTTTGGACCCAAGAAACAAACTATAAAAATAGGACTTTTTGCATATTAAAGTACACCTTTTGCAGTTCTCATACAAATTTTATTACCATGAGTTTGTTGAAAAATACTCCTCCCCCTTTCCCACGGGAGTGCCTCAAATGCGCACAGTAATAAACGGATACAGCAGGCTGAGCGAAACGGACACAATAACAAATTGATCACTTGGGTTTGCGTCTTTCCAGGGCCTACCGATGGGGTGGGCGGGGGGGAGGCGAAGGCTGTATGTGTGTGTGTGTGCGTGCGTACGTGCGTGTGCGCGCGCAAAGCATTCTCTGCACCACATGGGTTTGCATGTGTCCGTTTCGCATTGTGCCCATTACGTACTGTGTTCGTTTCGCACTGTGTCCGTTTATTACTGTGCTCTGGGACTCACTTCTTCTCACCGTCATTTAATCAGTGCATGATTCCGCGGTGACGAAAATAATTTCTTTTTTTTAATCGAAATACAAAAACCAAACGACATCTTAAAGAAGAGTAAATTTCCTTATCTTTGTCGTATTCGATTTTTTAAATTTGAATGCTTTTTGATTTTTTATAAACAAACAAAAATATTTTTTGCCGAAAATCGGCACTCTAACTTTAAAGGACCACCATTTTTTAATTCGAATTTTAAAAATTGGATACGAAAAAGACGAGAAAATTTACTCTTCTTTAAGATGCTGTTTAAATTTAGGATTATCCATATTATTTATGTAATAGTGGGATATAAATTCTCGTATAATTGAAATCTTAATCTTTAAATTATCGTAAGAAAATAATATATATTCTTATACTTTTATCTTATTAAATTTTATTATTAAGAACTCTTGTAATTAATAGAATCAATTTGTTGAGTTCTAGCCAGGGGAATTACCTACAGGTATAAACGAAGATTCCTAGATCGTTACCTCATAAAGACTTGAAATATTCCTCATATCCCTTTATAATAAAAAAAAGAGAAGAGGGGGAATTTAGAATAGAAGTATAATTTCATAGAAAAAAAGAGAAGAAACAAGCATCTATAAGCAATAAAAAAGGGAAGATACTTACCTTTCGAAAATACAATTAAGTTTGTAGCTGCTTTCATTCTACAGATTTGCAATTACATTAAATCGTGATACTTTGTCCCTGGAGGGACGAAAATCCATCGGGCCGTTAAGAAGAAGAAAAAATTTAGGATCGTCCCAGATGCGCACAGTGTAAAACGGATACCATCAATCAGATTACTGCTTTAGTTAAAGTTAGGATAAATTTATAGAATTCGATTAGTGGTGTCCGCGCATCTGGGCCTCTTTAGTTTTTGTATTTCGGTTGAGAAATCATTGTCATCGGTAGAGAAATCATTGTCACCGTTGAATTATTCACGGCTGACTATGCGACGGTGGAGGGGGAGAGATTTTTCAACAAAATTATTGTAATAAAATTTGTATGAGAATTACAAAAGGTGTACTTAATTATGCAAAAAGTCCCATTTTTATAATTTGTTTTTTAACTGTGAAAAAATCGATGAATGCCTTTTTTTGTTTGACTCTAAATATGTCTCTTAATAACTAATATGTCCTCTTAATAACTAGTATTAATAATAAATAATATCAGATTATTTGTTTTAAACTTTTAAAAATTCGATATTTAAATTATGAACCACTTAAAACATTAAAGGAATATGTCTTATACACTATAATTGTTTCTTTCTGCAGGTCATTAATTGGGAAACAACACTTCATATACCGAAACAAGCAAATCTTTCATCGGAAAGTATGGATTTAATCTTAAAGCTCTGCGTCGGTGCCGATCGTCGTTTAGGTAAAAATGCGAACGAAGTTAAAAATCATCCATTCTTCGCGAGTATTGACTTCGAGAAGGGACTACGACGCCAAATGGCTCCACACATACCTCGTATAGAATATCCAACTGATACGAGTAATTTCGATCCCGTGGATCCTGATAAATTACGCAACTCTGAATCGTCGGACTCGAATAAATCAGACGAATTGCTGGACAACGGAAAGCCGTTTCATGGCTTCTTCGAGTTTACATTCAGGCGCTTCTTCGACGACGGTGGTGGTCCCGCGTACCCTAGTCGAATTAGCTTGGATGATAACGACAATCAAGGTCCCGTCTACGTATGACATTAGGTTAAATTTTACATTTAAAAAACACTTCACCGTCTACTGTTTCCCTATTCCGACATTTGTCTGTCGATGCATTTCTATTTGTCATTTCTATCAAGGTGTCCAAGTTTTTATTACATTTTTTATACATGGCCATTCTTCGTCTGATTCTTCGTTTTATCTGTTTCCTGAATTTATAAATCTGTTATAACAAAATCTGTTTAAATAAGTTTGTTTTTTTAAAAAGAAGGACAAATAATTTTATTAGAAATTATTTTAGTTTTTGGATAGTCAATTTTTTCAAATCACTGAACATTTGGATGGCATTTTGCTGAACTTAACTACAATTTTAATTAATCTGTCGAAACACATACTTTAAATAGAAAAATATTATTTAAATAAAAGTTTTAAAGCAATATCCAAGATTTCTGTAAATATGATTCTGAGTTTTTTAAAGTTTGATATACTTAATAAGGTTTAAAAAATTAAAAAAGCACTTTATTTCTTTATGACATATTATTGAAATTCATTATTGAAAAAATTTAGTAATGAATTTTATTGATCATACTAATTAAGGGGATGCTACCCAATTAACCATTCATTGCTAAATTGTTAGCAGACTGCAAACAATTTCTTGCAAAATTAGGCTACCAAAACCATTTTCTCGAATGCGCCAAATTGTAAGCAAAAATTGTCATCAAATCCTGATATCAAATTGGGTGCAACACTAGGAGTTGCACTCAATTGGCTGCATTAATTTGTTATTGTAATGACAGATCTGCAATTAGGTTCAGATCTATCATTATAATAACACAATTTGCTGACATTGTTTGCACTTTGGTGTTGGCCGTCAATCTGTCATTAATACTTTCAACAAATCTGCTGCAGTTCACTATCATTTTGTTATGTATTCTAATGACATATGTTGTTAAATATTTGCTGAGTATCTGCTAACAATATTTGCAATGACAAGATATGTTTCTCATTTGCTACTTTTTTGGCAACAGAATCTGTTGCCAACATGTGCCATAGCAGATATGATTATAGGGGTAAGTACGTAAAATTTGATCGGTAATGTAGAGTCATTTGTGCATATTATTAATAAGATTTTGTACGTATTTTTTTATAGATTTGGAAATTCTTTTCCAAAATTAAAGTATACGTATTAATATCAGCTTATGAATTGGACTTTATATCGAGAATGAAAAAAATTTTCTTCAGACTGCTCTTTTTATTAACCTATATCTGGATTTGCAATTATAAAAAGTTCATAATGCTAATATTTTTTTCTAGGGTTTTAATCTTAGTTTGTATTACACGATATTCGTATATCTTATTCCTAGAGGAATATAAGGTTTTATTTGGCACATATATATCGTAGATTTTGCATATTAAGCAAATATTGTCATCAAGTGACAACTCAACGTATCAAAAATAAAAATTTTTTTGTTTTTTACATGAATTCGATCTTTTTTCTTTAGATTTGGTACGTACTTTAATTGTATAAAAATGTTTTGCGATTCTATAATCAACTAAAAAAATTAGTTAAAGAAATGTCAATAAAACAGATGACTTTAGGATTCCTTTAAGATTAAAAAAAATTTTTCATGCAATTCTATCACGTGAATTCTATTGTTTCAAAATTAGTAAAAAATTTCCCAGCAAACACAAAGTTACATGTAACGTGCTTGTTAGTTGTAATTTTCTACTCAATAATATAATTGTAATATAACGCACGTGTTATATTACAATTACATTGTTGAGTGGGAAATTACAACAGGCATGTTACATGTAACTTGGTGTTTGGTGGATTATTAAATAAAGTAGTTTACAATTAGCATATTCACAAGAATCAGCATGTTTTTTTTTAATTTTATTTTATTAGGTGCATTAGAAACTTTTGAAAGAAAAAAATTCCAGAATTCCACAGAAATTTTGAATATTTTTTTTTAAACTTTTTTTATTTGACTAATATTTTTTTACTTAAAGTGTCTCGGCAAATTAATTAAAATTTCAGTTAAGTTTATTAAAATGTTATTCAAATGTTTGTATGATTTTAAAAAATCAACCATCCAAAAATTAAAATAATTTTCATTAAAATTACTATTATTATATTTGTGTATTGAACAGATTAATATTAAATCAATTATATTTAAGTTTTTTTAAAAACAACAAAACAAAAAAAAACTGATACTATACTAACATTATAAACAAACTCATTGACATTTAGTTTTGAAAATCTCTGAAAAGAAATACATGATATAAAACTCAACATGAATAATTCAAACTATAAAGATCTGACAAAAAATTGTATATTTCTTACAGATGAATCGTTTGAATGAATTATGATAAACATACAGTAATAGGATGTTCATTACCTGTAAAATCGGAAAACCTAGGGAATCAGGGAATTTCTTTTTTATCTTGAAAATAGTTTTTATGGGATTTTATTAATACTCAGAAAATTTTTTAAATTTAAAATTTTGTCTTCCCAATAAAATTGTTTCTGTGATCATTTTTTCTTAATAATACAAAATATAATAATCGATTAGCAATAAATATGGCATATATATCCAGGTATATTTTTGTGTGACTTGTGAAGTTTTTTATAAAAAATTAATGATAACAGAAGCCAATATATTGTTTTAATTACATATTGTTTTAATTAAATTGTATGTTTAAGGAGAGTACAAAGGTTTTAATAATATAAAACTCTATAAACTTTAAATAATTATTATAGGTATAGGTATTAATTTAACCCTTCCTATAAATTCGTCTCGTATCGGATATTATTTTATAAAATAAAAAATCTGAAAAAACTCACAAAATATTTATTAATATTATGATTGACGATGTCATAGTCATTTTATACAAAATTATTTACTGAATATTTTATGTTTAATAAATTGTGAATGTATAAGTAAAGAAAAAAGATGGTTTGTTTTAAAAAAAATATATAAATATTTTCTATACAAAAAACATTTTAAAATCGTTTACTTCTAAGTTCAATTAAGAAAAAAATGGTATTAAACAGTATTTACAAAAAAGTTGAATTAAGGAGGACCAAAATACATAATTTTTAAGTAAGAGGAAGCATTAATCCAAATTAAAATATAAAATAATGTACAGACTTGAATATTTAATATTTAACAAAATTTTATTACGGTGATATAAAATATATTTTAAAAATTAATAAACTTTTTTTATCATAAAATTCTATTTTTGGCAATAATAATAAAAAAAGAAACAATGATTTGTTAAAATTTTTTAAGAAGACAATTCTGATAAATAACGTTTTTATAAATAATTAGTAACATTGTTATTTACTCATCTCTTGTAAGTATGGTTTTCATGCGTCCATGCAAAATTTTGTCTGCTCGGCCTTCACTTTTAATTTGATGCTTGACAACGACAAATTCCTCCCCCCCCCCTTTTTTTAAATAAACATGCAAGCGTAACGGTTTTAAAGTTATGAGTAAATATTATTTTTATTTGGATGTTTCAGATTCATAGATAATCGGATGGTTAGTACAAAATCTTTTTGTGTAAATTATTTATACTATATTAAAAACTTATTTATATTTTTGAAGATACAAAATATTAACATACGAGTATGAATCTGCTGTAGCCTGATTCATCATGTAGTATAAATCGTGTTTTTGTACAGATTGCGGATGATTTAGTTAATATATTTAACTGAATCAAACGGCATTATATTTTAAAAGCTTTCCATAGAATGACAATAAAATAAAAAAAGAACAAAATTATAATAAAATATAATAAAAATTAAAAAATAGCGAGAAAGAAAAAATCAATGTAGAATAGTAGCAAAGTAGTTTTTTATTGTTGTTTATTGTTATAAAATGTGAAAACAATATAAAGTTGATTACATTTTTTTATTTTTACAATTTTTTTTAATTTAAAAAATTGCTTGATATATTTTTTTTTATTTTTTCTGCAAAATAACAGTTTTATATTGAATTACCTTACATTATTTTCATACGTTAATATTTTGTAACTTTGAAAAGAGTTCTTTATTGTTCACACATTTTATAGTTCCATATATTATACATATATACACATATGTATATATGTATATATAGATGTCTGAAAATTTTCGACATAGCGCTTGCATACAGATAGAATGGATTGAATTGAGTAGAAAAGTTCTCTATCTTCTTACGATTTTCGTAATAGTTATTAATTGAAAAAGACCATTTGTCCGGCTTACCGCCAAATACCGGCAAATGCCCGGCTAAATAAGACCGCCCAATGGGACACGCGCCCACGATTATTAGGCACAAAGGCAGTTGTTTATAAACTCAGCGTTAAATTAACCCTCTGCCTACACACCTTATTTTTTTCCCGATTCCTACACACAGGAGTTAACGTAACTCTTTTACGTTAACTCCTGTGTGTAGGAATCGGGAGAAATTTCATTGACTTATATCTTTAAATGAATTTAATCAATTTTAACTTCTTTTTCTTTTAATCGAAAGGAAAAAATCTCAGAATTATGGCTGAAAAGTCGAAGATATTAAACAAAAGACATTTTTTGAAAAGAATGAGAAAGGAATAAAAAATTTTTGTAAAAATTTGCCTTTTTTCAAACGCCCGTATTTATTAGAAAAAAAAAACAGATAAAGTAATTAAAATAAATGATTAATGGAAAAGGGAAGAGTTGTACTTTAAGAATCTATCGTTAGTTTTTTGATTCTGTTCAAAAAATATATTTATTTTTTAATGTGAATTTAGTAAAAAATGAATGCAGTTTATACACAATAGTAAAAGAAAATAGTAATATTTATTTAAAAAATATAATTATTAATACACAAAAGCATAATTATTAATACAAAAAATATTTATTACAAAAGATTTTATTTGTTATAGAAAAAAATTTTAATTTGTAATGCTACAATTGCAGTATATTTTCGCAAAATTATCGCGACATTGATAATATATATAAGTACTGTTGCGTAAATGATATATTTAATGAACAAAAAAATAACTTTTACTTACCCTTCAAATTTGGAACTTTTCTACTTTTTGTTACGTTCCCTTTGTTACACACGGGGTAACTGTAACTCCAACACACACTTTCGATGCTCCTACTTCTGTTGCTTTCAGAACACTGACAACGCTCAAAGAGGGATAAGTAGAGCACAGGTCAAACTTTTTTCCCACTCCAGTCCCATCGTCCCCTTGCTAAATACTGTTAAGTAGCGGGCATTTTAAAATCGAATGGGGTTACCATAACTCCATGTGTAGGCAGAGGGTTAATAATTTGTTATTGGGGAAATCGCAAAGTAGTAGAAGATTTTTTTACTCAGTTTAGTCTGTTTTATCTCTGCAAGTGTTGTGTCGAAAATTTTCAGATACTCTATATATATTTACATGTGTCTGTGTATGTATACATATATACCCAGATAGCACAATGAATTCGAAAAGAATTCTTTTTGAATACTCAAATTTTGAAATTAAGTCTTTTTCTAACCCATTTCTGCACCAAAAGGATTCTTAAGAGTTCAAAGAAAGTTCTTTTGTATGTCACTAATTCTGAGTCCTTTTTGTAATGCATATAAAGTTTATTTTATATTCCATAAGAATTCGCAGAATTTAAAATTATTTTTAAATAGTATTCTAATAGAACTTTATCGAGATACTTTTTTCAATTTATTATGATTTCTTTTATAGTGGAAAAAGGAATTTCTTTTTGGTATAAAAAAAAGGATAAAGGATTTTTTGAAATATAAGAAATGTTAATTTAAAAATATACTGTCATAAAAATAGAGAATATGATATATTATTATTATAAGTGAGAAACTCTTATTTTGTTACTATATATGTATAAATTATGTATAAAATTTTCCCATATCTTATTGCAATACATTATTGAATTAACATTTTTTAATTTTATATAAAAATAATGTATTTTTTTACAATTTTTTTATTAAACGCATTATATGTTCATTATAATAAAAAAATATTTATTTAGTTATATATCAAATTACGACAAATAATATATAAATACATATATATATATATATATATATATATATATATGTATATATATTTAATATAGTATTTGTATACTATTTAGATAATAATAGTATTTATGGCAAATAACAAAGAGATATATTTTCGTTTTTTTTTAATAAAATAAAAAAATGTGTTATAAAATTTTGTTACTTTGTTAAACAAAAAATAAACAAAAAAACACTTATATTTGTTGTACCTTTCTGTAGTGTTACGGCTTTTTAAGAATTTTTATATTGACTAAATTATATAAATTTATAATAAATTTGTATGTGGTATTCTTTTTGAACTAATTTTGAACCAATTATGTGAATTTATAACGAATTTGAATATTGAATTTCTTTTTAACTTATTTTGACTAAATTATGTGAATTTATAATGAATTTAAATATGGTATTTTTTTAAAACTCATTTTGAACAGATTACGTAAATTCTTAAAGAATTAAAAAAGGTGAATTTTTTTTAACTTAAAAGGATCATCTGTGCTATCTGAACTCTTATATGAGATATTCTGTAAAAAGGACGCTTTTTCTGTCTTTACAATTTATTTGAACTAAAAAATTTTTGATATGGCTTAAATTGTAATTGAGTAACTACTTTCTTTAGCCATGTAGCTTTTTTTGAAAATTTAATATGACTCAATGTACCAGCAAAAATTAAGGAAAAAAAATATATTTCTTGCAAATCTCTTGAAAGCATTAAACAAATTCTTTTTGTTACATGTGCATTGAAAGTCATCTTTTTCGTGCCTCTTTTTTGAAAGTCGCCGATTTCCTACGGACCAATTCTCTTACATAAACAATTTATTATTTTACTGTTTTTATCCTTCCATTAGATGCCGAGTCATGGAGGAAAACTTAGAGCATATGATATACTACTGGACCGCGCATTGCCTCTGTTATCGAGTAGAGGACAACAGACAGATAATGCCTTCTCACAAGTGTAACTAACAAGGGAACCTCGCGAACCCGAAAATTCTGATTTTAATGAAACTTGGCATAAATGTAGAAGGGGTAAATACATGAATTTAGAAATTAAAAGTTGGTGCTTATAAACGGTTTAAAGAGTTGAAACCACCCTTCAAAAATGTTGAGTTTTTGTCTTTTCTCGATATATCTCGTAAACTAAACAAAGTATTAAAAAATGTTTCATACAAAAGTTTTACGGTATAAATACCTCTATTTAACTATGCTATTTATTTTTTCAAAAAAATTTTTTTTCAAAAACATTTTTTTTTCTTTAAAAAAATTTTTTTTTGAAAAAAATAAATAGCATAGTTAAATAAAGGTATTTATGCCGTAAAACTTTTGTATGAAACATTTTTTTATATTTTGTTTAGTTTACGAGATATATCGAGAAAATGCAAAAATGTCTTAACTTTGAAGTGTGGTTTCACCCCTTCAAACCGTTTTTGAACCAAAATAAAACATTTCTAAATTAATATATTTACTTCCTCTACATTTATGCCAAGTTTCATTAAAATTAAAATATTTTTTGTTTGGGCTTATAAACGGTTTGAAGGAGTGAAATTACCCTTTAATGGTTGAGATATTTTTACCTTTTCTCGCTATATCTCGTAAACTAAACAAAATATAAAAAAATGTTTCATACAAAAGTTTTACAGCCTAAATACCTTCATTTAACTACGCTGTTCATTTTTCAAAAAAAAATTTTTTTTTTAAATTAAAATAAATTTTTAATAAAATTGACTTTTATGTATATAGCATTTATAAAATAATTATACTATCTTATACTACGTTCTATTTATATCATCTATGTGTATATTATGTATGTTATGTTATCTATGTTATAATACTATACATTTATATTATCTGCATCCCTATATGTATTAGTTTTCATCTAACAGTTGCGCAATATTAGAGTAGTCACGTTGCTTTCACACAGTTCATTCTGTCTACGTCACATATTTCACATTCAAGTTTTATATTCGTCATATCACGATATATATCAAATATGAAATGGAAATCACGTATTAAAGTTTGATATCTTTATTAATGATGTTACGTGTCATTTTCATCTGTGTCAAGTCTAACGTGTGCTTGATCAGCACATCAGTATCACATCTAACGTGTGCTTGATTTTTTTGTTAGATTATTTAATTAAGCGAAGCATAATTAAACGTAAATGTTGCGAATATTCTTAATATGTTAATTATTTTATTTCAAATTATACATATTCCACCTATAAATGAAAGAGAAATACAATTACGTGATGTGATAGAGGATATTATAACAAATGATATTATAACAGTGAATGTGACTTATCATTTGATGTACACACTGATACTGCTTTAGAATTTTAAAATTATTGGGAAGTGGATTTACCTGACATATAGAATATGTAACAAATGATGAGGAAGAATTTAAAAAAAATGATAATTGTGATAGGGACTTTTCTGAAGCGACGTTGCACTCCTAAAAGAGAGTGTCGGCCTTTTATCACTTCTCCAATATTCGACGGCTTTCCTTTTATAGCTACTATTTAAAATTTTGTCTTCTGGTTCACAATTATATTCATTATCAGGTTCATAATCAACATTATCATTTTCTAAAAATTCTTCCACTTTATCTGTTACATATTCTATGTCAGGTAAATCCACTTCCAAATAATTTTGAAATTTTAAAGCAAAATGAGTGTGTACATCAAATGATAAGTCATTTACTGCATTTGTTATAATATCCTTTATCACATCACGTAATTGTATTTCTCTTTCATTTATAGGCGTTGGTGGAATATGTGTAATTTGAAATAAAATAATTAACATATTAAGAACATTCGCAACATTTATGTGTAACATTATGCTTCGCTTAATTAAAAACAATCTAACAAGAAAAATCAAGCACATGTTAGATGTGATACTGATGTACTGATCAAACACACGTTAGACTTGACACTGATGTGAAAATGACGCGTAACACCATTAATAAAGATACCAAATTTTTAGTAATACGTGATTTCTTATATGATACATACCGTGACATGACGAATATAAAACTTGAATGTGAAATATGTAACGTAGAGAGAATGAACACTGTGTGAAAGCAACGTGATTACTAATATTACGCAACTGTTAGATAAAAACTAATACATACAAGGATGCAGATAATATAAATGTATAGTATTATAACGTAGATAATATATAACATATATAATATACACATAGATGATATAAATAAAACGTAGTATAAGATAGTATAATTACTTTATAAATGCTATATACATAAAAGCCAATTTTATTAAAAATTTATCTTAATTTAAAAAAAAAATTTTTTTTCGAAAAATAAACAGCGTAGTTAAATAGAGGTATTTATGCTGTAAAACTTTTGTATAAAACATTTTTTTATATTTTGTTTAGTTTACGAGATATATGGAGAAAAGGTAAAAATATCTCAACCTTTGAAGGGTAGTTTCACTCCTTCAAACCGTTTATAAGACCAAACAGAAAATTTTCTGATTTTAATGAAACTTGGCATAAATGTAGAGGGGGTAAATACATTAATTTAGAAATGTTTTATTTTGGTTCAAAAACGGCTTGAAGGGGTGAAAGCACGTTTCAAAGTTGAGATATTTTTGCATTTTCTCGATATATCTCGCAAACTAAACAAAATATAAAAAAATGTTTCATACAAAAGTTTTACGGCATGAATACCTCTATTCAACTATTATATTTATTTTTTCCAAAAAAATTTTTTTAAGAACAAAAAATTTGTTTTTTTTTTCAAAAACAATTTTTTTTTAAATAAATAACATAGTTAAATAGAGGTATTTATACTGTAAAACTTTTGTATGAAACATTTTTTAATATTTTGTTTAGTTTACGAGATATACCCAGAAAAGGCAAAAACTCAAAATTTTTGAAGGGTGGTTTCAACCCTTTAAACCGTTTATAAGCACCAACTTTTAATTTCTAAATTCATGTATTCACCCCCTCTACATTTATGCCAAGTTTCATTAAAATCAGAATTTTCGGGTTCGCGAGGTTCCCTTGTAAGAAACAAAGCTCCATCGAAGGAGTAAACGTTGCCAAATGCTACGTTTTGACATATCCTCTTGCTAATAACTGTGAACACTTAAGTGTAGTTAATGCAATACAAATAATCTAATACAAAGATATCGACGGATTCTATCAGATCAAGTGTCGTATATTTCATTACAAATCTGATACATTTTTCGAAGCTCTGTCTATAATTTACATAAAATGTTACAATGTAACTATTAGAACAGAAGATAGCACGAACAATCGCTAGTTCAATGTATATATGTCACTATAGCGCTATCTCTTTGCCTTTACTCAACAACAGTTTTCGCCTATGCGATGCGCGGTCCAGTACTATATGATCTAAAGAGGAAAGTATTTTTTCATGACTTTTTTACACAATTATCTGATTTTTCTTAAGTTTGCCTTCATTATGCATGCAAGCCATCTTGCAATACGCATATGATTACTCTCGCTATATTAAATTTTCGAAAGACTACACGACTAATAAAAAACATGTTAACCCTTTGCGGCACACATTTTTCTATTAATCGGATTTTTATGAAAATTGGTGTAGAAAGATTTTTAGGGTCGCTGATTACGAATCTGTCATCAGATTTCAACGATTCTTTTTCAAAATTGCGGATTTCATATGGCAAGTCATGATTTTGAGTATTTTTTATCGGTTTTTTTATGGAAATAGGTATACAGGGATTTTTCAAAATACTGATTACAAATTCACCATCAGATTTCAACGATTTTTCTTCAAAATGGTGAATCCAATATGGCGATTTACGATTTTGAGTATTTTTATAGGTTTTTTATGGAAATTGATATATTGAATTTTTTAGGGTCGGAATGTTGAAAAATTTTGGACTTTCTTACTTTTTTTTTACAAGAACAGATGTACAGAACTAGCTTTTTTAGGTTGATTATGTGTAGATCAGATTTTTGAAATTTAAATATGGAAAATTTCAAATAATGAGTGATAAAAAATGTTTTTTTGAGATTATATATTTTTTCATTTTTTCGACAATGGTACATAGAACATAAAATTTTTTCATAAAAGAAACCGCACTTAGTTTACTTCAGAGACACGAACGTGGACGTGGCGGTCATTGTCTCCATTTTCTTTTTTTTTTTGTATTTTTGTATTTTACAATTTTTTTTTCCCACAATTTACTTTTTTTATTACAGTTAGCACAGCAAATCAATTTTTATATTCGTAATTAGCATTTTGAAAAATCCCTGTATATTTCCATAAAAAACCGATAAAAAATACTCAAAATCGCCATATTGGATTCGTCATAAAAAAAAATCGTCGAAATCTGATGGTGGATTCGTAATCAGCGTTCTGAAAAATCCCCGTATATCAATTTTTATAAAAAACCAATAAAAAACACTCAAAATCGTAAATCTGATAGCGGATTCGTAATCAGCGACCCAAAAAACCTCTGTATACTGATTTTCACAGCTTCATGATTCTTCCTTCTTTCTGACATACATTTTTTGTAAAAAACACACACTTTTTTTCACTTTATTTATTTATATAACAAAATTAACTAATAATAAAGGAAAATTATACCTTACCAAATATTACTAAGACTCTTACTAAAGTAAAATTACAAGAAAAAGTAATAAAATACAGTATTTGGTGTCTGAAAAATTAAAGAAATGACTTCAAGATAGGTGGTCGATATATCGACCACCGTGCCGCAAAGGGTTAAGCTACAATTTAAGCTCTATTAAAAATTTTTTAGTTTAAATAAATTTTGGACATAGGGGTGTCCGTTTCACAAATAATGATTCATATATATAAATAACTTAACAAAAAGATTTTGTGTTTAATTTAATTCTGCTTATATTATATATGTCAAAAGTTTGTCAAGTTTATTAAATCTTTCTATCCTCTTTCGAATTCTGTGCTTCTGGTGAGCTAGACCTGTGTGTTACAGAGTTGTCTCGAAGCATTAAAAAACTTTTACCTGAAATTTTAATAAAATTCCCCAAAAAGAGCGACCGTAAAAACAGACCTAAAATCGCTCATTTCGTGGATATCGAAGTTTGAATCGATTTTGGCGGTAAATAATTGTACATCATGGAATATCAATCCTTTGAAAATTTCAGATTGAGCATATCTTTTATTACTGAGATATGAGGAGTTAAATTGGTCGCTATACATCAATGAAGGGTATACCATTTTATCCGTTCAACACAAATCTTGAGGTTATTTCTCATATAAAAAATGTTTCAGATAAGAGTTGTTTATCCGTTAGAAGACTAATTTATCGTGACCTCAAATCGACGTTTAAGTCAGAATTGTGAATGTCATTTAAAGGTCAATTAGCGATTTTCAGGAAAATGTTTTTTAATTGATGTCTGATACCTATCTCTGCAGTCTCTGAACGAGTACATGTATATACGGGATATTTTATTAATGTCATCTTATGTCAACGCGGTTTTATCTTGCCTTATATTTTATAAATCCGATAACCTTATAACAATATTTTAAATATAGGTACCACGTACCACCAATTTCTGAAATGCTGCGGTATTTACTGATTTTTAAAAATAGTTTTAGTAGTGGTAGCTTTTTCACCGAAATATTTTACAGATTTACATAATTGTTATTGAGCTACGAAAAATTGTTAACAAAAGTAATATTCTGTGATTTTTTTATTAAACTTAAAGTTTCTTAATGTTGAACGTGTAAAATGACGTAACCTTTATTCGTGAATATCAACTTTAACCCTTTATATCTCAGCAATAAAAGGTGTACTCAATTCACAATTTTTAGGGGAAGAATGTTTAATGATATACAATTATTTACCACTAAAATCGTATCAAAACTCGATGTCCACGAAACGGGCGATTTTTGCGGTCGCTCTTTTAATTTCCAGAAACTCTCAGAGCATTTCTTTACAAAATTAAAGTAAACACCCTGTATATGTTTATCAAAATACATTTTTAGATGTCTCATAAGCTAATCCGAAAATCTAACGGACTACACTGTTGAAAAAATTGAGAAAAAAGATATAAGATAAAATGGTTTAAGTTATTTTAATTTTGGACGTCATTGCCATTCCTTTATGTGCATGCAAAAATACAATTGTTTTTTTTTTTTTTTCTTAAGCTAGTTCTATTACGTAGGACTGGATTTTATGGGTGCTTAATAAAATATATTAAAAGAAGCTAATTTAAATTTTACATTTGGCTTTTATTGAAACTTCCGAAAAGCACATCCAATTTGTACAGTTTTTGGTGAAAATATTTTAAATGACTCTAAAATGAATATTCTTAAAGGGATTTTTACCGATGAAAAAGATAAAGGCATGAAATATTTAAATAAAATTGTATGTTATTAAATATTTTTTGTTATTTTTAAATATATTTTACATTTTTTATATATTTGATGTTTTATTTAACTCTTTGAACGGCACATTTTTTTTACTTGATATTTCTGTGAAATCTTGTATTTCTATATTTCTTGAGTGATTATAAATTTGAAATCAGACTTCGAAAATTTAAAATGTTGGATCCAATAGAGCTGCTACATAGAGATAAATTAGTTTAAGTCTGAAAAAATCAAATATAAATATAAAGATTTTTTAAATCATTAATTACTAATTTTATGTCAAAATCAAATTACAAAAACTTACAAAATTATGTATAATGGTACATCTTTTAAGCCCATTTCTATCAACGTAGATTAACTTTAATTTTGGATTAACTTACTCTTTACCTCTTTCTAATTTTTGAAACTAACATGAGATAACAAATAAGTTAAATCGAGATTAAAGTTAATCTACGTTCAGATTATCTTAGAAATGGGCCTTAACCCATTTCGGCTCAAATGTCCACTATTTTTTCTCCACGTTTAACGCTCAAATTTTTTACATAGACGTCGTAGAAAAAAAAACTTGACATAGAATTTTCAATAAGCTGAAACCTATTCTTTTGAATGTCGGCGTCAGAATTGATCTACAAAGCGAGTAAAAAAAGTTATGGCCCATTTTTCCAAAAAAGAGCAATATTTTTTGACATTTTCTTCCGAATATTCCATAATATGCGAAAATGTTTTGCAGAAGCATTGCAATAGGGATAAATCGTGGTATAAATATCTGCTCTTTCAAATTCCATTGCAATTTTTTAAAAATTCAACATGGCGGATTTAATATGGCGGTCAAAAGATGAAAAAACTGTATATAACCAAAATATTTTCGATTTTCTTGCTTTTTCTTGTAAAATCTGCTCAAAATATTTTAAAAATACATAAGCTTGTTATTTTATGTAAGTCGAGATTATAATAATACAGAGTGGATATAATTTACCCACGTTCGAAATGGCCACGGGAAATATTGCACGAAGTTCAATTTGCCCACGTTCGAAACGGCCACGGGAAATATTGCACGGAGTTCAATTTGCCCATGTCCGAAACGGCCACGTTCAAAATGGCCACGTTCGTAATGGCCACGTTTGAAACGGCCACGTTCGGAATGACCACGTTCGGATCGGCCACGTTCGGATCGGCCACGTTCGAAATTGCCACGTTTGGAATGGTCACGTTCGAAACGGCCACGTTCGTAATGGCCACGTTCGGAACGGCCACGTTTGAAATGGCCACGTTCGAAATGGCCACGTATGTTTTACTTGAGCATGCGTAGCGGTCATATCCTCATGCTTCTTAGTCACAAGCGCATGCTCTGTCTAGCACAAGCCATGCAAAAAATGCATAAATATCAATTGAGACACCCAGCAGGAAACGATAATGAATTCGATGTTGAATCGACATCGAAATGATGATTTCGAATCAATGTCGATTCGATGTACTATTTCTCACTGGGTCCAGCGAGAAACGATAATGAATTTGACATCAATTTAACGTTGAATCGACGTCGAAATGATGATTTCGATGTCGAATTGATGTCGATTCGATGTACTATTTTTCGCTGTAGATATTTAAATATCTACATACGTATTTTAACGAGCATCTTGTTTTGCTCATTAAAACTCATGTGGTGCAGATAATGCTTTGCACACACAACACACACACACACGCACACACACGGGGGTGTAAGGGGGCCCGTCGTCTAAGTTGCTAATGTGCATTGTATTAGAAATCAAGTAAAACGTCGTGACCATTTCGAACGTGGCCGTTCCGAACGTGACCATTTCGAACGTGGGCAAATTGAACTCCGTGCAATATTTCCCGTGGCCATTCCGAACGTAGCCGTTTTGAACGTGGTCTTTATGCGTGGCCATTTTGGACGCTTCCATTAATACATAATGAATATAAAAAATGGCGGTTTTTTTTCAAGAAATGCAAAAAAACATGATGTATTGCCAAATAATGTAGAAAAGCCTTAAGCAAATGTTCATTGCTGTTATTTCATCATGCTTACATCTACGCATACACTTATGTACAACACACGCGCGCACGCACGCACGCACACACACACACACACACACACACACACACACACACACACACACACACACACACACACATTCTTTAGCCGTAAAAATATATTACCGTTGCCCGACTTTCACTCCGAGGAGGTAAACGCGAATTAGATAATTTTTCTGTATTTTTTTAAATTTTTTTTGTACAAAAAATTTTTTTTTGTATTTTTTCAAATTTTAATTTTTTTGTATGTTTGATTTTTTTAAAATAATTTCTATTTAATTTCAATATATTATGAAAGGGCATAGCGGAATAAGCAGGTGAAATCTGCCCCCGCACTAATCGAGCTCAAATTGATATCATTAGTTGGCACCCTTGAGATGTAAAACTTCCCCAAATATTAATTACAAAATTGCATTTTTGGGGGAGTTATGGAGGGGGAAAGAAAAATAAAGAAAGTGGTTTTTTTCGAAAATGGTTGGATCGATTTTAATGAAAAAAATATATGTTGTAAACATCATTTAGACAAGTTTGAGAAAATTTTAAGTAATTTTTGTGGTAAAAAAAAACCCGATAAAAAAATTTTTGAATTTTTTATGAATTTTTTGGGGGGTGATAGTTCTGAGATACCACTTTTATATTTTCACAAAAACATCTCTAGATTTTCTTCTTTAACACATTTTTTTTTTAAATCAATTGGAGTGGTGGAACATGGTTAGAAATAATAATTCACATCGCGTCGCCGTGCAGCGCCGCGCCGGCTGGGCGACCGGGCCGCGGCGCACGGCGATTGTTGTCATGTTGAACTTACATACTAATTGCAGTGTTGCAATGTTTAGTTGCCAAGAAAAATTATAATATAATAATATAAAATATAATAACACATATAATATTTCCAGGACGTCTGCAATTAGTCTATAAAACTTATCGTTTCGGCAGTTTACTACGAGGAAATCGCCTCTCACATTATCTATCATCGAGGTGCTTTTTTAATGTGTGTTCCCTTGCCTCTCACATTATCTATTATCGGGGTGCTTTTTTAAAGTGAGTCCCCTCGCCTCCTACATTATCTATTACCGAGGTCCTTTTTCAAAGTGATTCCCCTCGCCTCTCACATTATCTATTATCGGGGTGATTTTTTAAAGTGAGTCCTCTTGCCTCTCACATTATCTATCATCGGGGTGCTTTTTTAAAATGAGTCCCCTCGCCTCTCACATTATTTATCATCGGGGTGCTTTTTTAATGTGAGTTCCTTTGCCTCTCACATTATCTTTTTGGCGAATGGACTCACATTAAAAAAGCACCTCGATGATAGATAATGTGAGAGGCGAGAAAATTCACATTAAAAAAGCACCCCGATAATAAATAATGTAAGAGGCGAGGGGACTTACTTTAAAAAAGCACGCCGATAATAGATAATGTGAGAGGCGAGAAAACTCACATTAAAAAAGCACCCCGATAATAAATAATGTAAGAGGCGAGGGGACTCACTTTAAAAAAGCACCCCGATAATAGATAATGTGAGAGGCAAAAGAACTTACATTAAAAAAGCACACCGATGATAAATAATGTAAGAGGCAAGGGGACTCACATTAAAAAAGCATCCCGAACATATGGAATTTAAAAACGTACTGCAATCTCCTCGTGATGAACTGCCGAAACGATAAGTTTTATAGCCTAATTGCAGAGACTGAGTCCCAGATGCGCACAGTAATAAACGGACACAGCAGGCTGAGTGAAACGGACACAGACCAAATGTGCACAGACCAAATGCACACGGACCAGATGCACACGGGCCAAATGCGCACGGACCAAATGCGCACAGTCGCAAACCTATGTGGTGCAGAGAATGCTTTACATACACACACACACACACGGCGGAGGGGGGTGCAAGTGGGGGCTTCGCCCTCCTTCCGCACCTACCCCGTCGATAGAGATGCCCGAAAAGTCGCAACCCATGTAATAAGTTTGTAGGTTACTGTGTCCGTTTGGTCTGTTCGCATTTGGTCCGTGCGCATTTGTTCCGTATGCATCTGATCCGTGCGCATTTGGTCTGTGCGCATTTGTTCTGTGTGCATTTGGTCTGTGTCCGTTTCACTCAGCCTGCTATGTCCATTTATTACTGTGCGCATCTAGGACGCTCCCATTGCAGACGTCCTGGAAATATTATATGTGTTATTATATTTTATATTATTATATTATAATTTTTCTTGGCAACTAAACATTGCAACACTGCAACTAGTATGTAAGTTCAACATGACAACAATCGCCGTGCGCCGCGGCCCGGTCGCGCCCAGCCGGCGCGGCGTGGCACGGCGGCGCGGTGTAAATTATTATTTTTAATCATGTTCCACCACTCCGATTAATTAAAAAAAAAATGTGTTAAAGAAGAAGATCTAGAGATGTTTTTGTGAAAATATAAAAGTGGTATCTTAGAACTATCACCCCCCAAAAAATTCATAAAAAATTCAAAAATTTTTTTATCGGGTTTTTTTTACCACAAAAATTACTTAAAATTTTCTCAAACTTGTCTAAATGATGTTTACAACATATATTTTTTTCATTAAAATTGGTCCAACCATTTTCGAAAAAAACCACTTTCTTTATTTTTCTTTTCCCCTCCATAACTCCCCCAAAAATGCAATTTTTTAACTAATATTTGGGGCAGTTTTACATCTCAAGGGTGCCAACTAATGATATCAATTTGAGCTCGATTAGTGCAGGGGCAGATTTCACCTGCTTATTCCGCTATGCCCTTTATAAGCCATGAAATTTCTTGAACAAGCCTTGAAACAAGGCTTGCAAAAATATTTAAAAAAAAATAAAAAGTGCAAGAAAATTAAAATTTGAAAAACAAAAAAATTTTTTAAGTACAAAAAAATTAAAAAAACGAAAACAAAAAGCGGTTTTCTAATTCACGTTTACCTCCTCAGGGTGAGAGTCAGACAACGGTAATACATTTTGATGAGTAAAGAAAAAGAAGAAAATCATGTACATATATATATATTTTTATTATATATATGTATATACACACATATATATATGTGTGATGTACATAGGTGTATGCGTAGATGTAAGCATGATAAAATACCAGCAATGAACACTTGCTTATCGTTTTTCTACATTATTTGGCGATAAATCATGTTTTTTTCGCATTTCTTGAAAGAAACCGCTATTATTTGTACTGATTATGTATTATTATAATCTCGACTTACATAAAATAATAAGCTTATGTATTTTAGGAAAATTTTACAAGAAAAAAGCAAGAAAATCAAAAATATTTTGGTTATATACGGTTTTTCCATCTTTTAACCGCCATATTAAATCCGCCATGTTGAATTTTTAAAAAATTGCAATGGAATTTAAAAAAGCAGATATTTATTCCACGATTTATTCCTATTGCAATGGTCCTGCAAAACATTTACGCATCCAAAATGTGGAATTTTCGGAAAAAAATGTCGAAAAATATGGCTCTTTTTTGGAAAAATAAGCTATAACTTTCTTTACTCGCTCTGTAGATCAATTCTGACGCCGGCATTCGAAAGAGAAGGTTTCAGCCTATTGAAAATTTTATGTCGAATTTTTTTTCTACGACGTCTATGTGAAAAGTTTGAGCGTTAAACATGGGGAAAAAATAATGTACATTTGGGCCGAAATGGGTCAATCTTTAATGATACTTTATTGTGCTATGTTCATAATTCATGCACGAAAAATCCAGGTTATTACATAACACTACGACCAGTATGTTTTATCCTTGAAAAATTTTACTTTGTCTTTTGAAAACAATCCGATAGTTCAAATACAAATTTACAATTTTTAATTTTTATTTTCAATGGGAACAATTAGTTACAAAAACCACAGGAAACATAAAGTAAATATTAATATATCAGAGAAATGTGAAATTATACTTACTTCTATTAAATTGTAAATATTACATCGTAAAAATAACAGAAAAAGGTATTCATTATACTGAATATTGCGCCACAAAGAGTTAAACATATAGTGGATTTTCGATTTTCCACGCGAAGTGACTTTTATCCTACTGCCTCCCTACTTTCGGAGCGAGACTAAGTCTATTATTGTACGATTTCATATGTGTTCTGACTTTCTAGGTGAAGCGACTTTTACCTCACTTTACCCCTGCTAAAATTAAGCTTTTTCTCGCGCGTGTGCGTCAAGTCTAACATTATTGAAGTATAAACTGATTTATATAAGTTTTTTAAAAGCTCTATTTTGATTATATATTTAAACATTATATAAATTTCTTTTTAAGTCGAAATTGTATAAAATCAAATAAAATAATAGACAATTATACTGCGAATTCTCGGGCATGCGCGAGAAAAAGCGGACTGTCTAACAACACTATTTGTTTTCTGGGCAAAGTTAGATCTATGATTGTACCATAGGTTTATGACTTTTTTAATACCACTATCAGTGAGAAATAACAGGAAATTAGGAGTCAGCGCTTCTATGAGCAAATAATGTTCAACGACATATAATATCTAAAACTGGCACATATTTTTCTGTAATAGTAACAATGAAGTTTCGACGTATCACGTATTCGTATTCGATTCATCTACGGTTACGATCTCCTAACGTGTCGAAACTTTACTGTTATTGTTACGAAAAATTGTGTATGACCAGCTTAATCTTTTATTATATAAGAATTAAATAATTTTACATTTCAGCTTAATATTTTACCATCTTCAGAAAAAATCCTTCTGTAGTATTCTAATTAGTTTTCTCCGTATCACATGATAAGTCAATCAATAGATTTACGATGATAGAAAAATTAACTAACCCCGGGCAATTTAAATAATTCTCATGTCTACATATTGTCCGTATAACGCTGACAACATTCATGCTGTGTGTGTGTGTGTGTGTGTGTGTGTGTGTGTGTGTGTGTGTGTGCGCGCGCGTGCGTGCGTGCGTGTGTGCGTGTGCGTGCGTGTGCGCGTGTGTGCGCGTGTGTGTGTGTGTGTGTGTGTGGAAAAATATATTTTTTACACATATTAAAAAGTAATTAATTCTAGGCTGTCACACCGGGTCACCATGATCCGGATTGATGATTTATTAATAAGATATCTTTTGGCGTGCTTGAAAATGTAAACTTGTAGTGCAATCTAAAATCAATTTCAGGTTTCTACTACAGATAGAGATGATTACCTAATGGAAGAAAGCGTCAGTGTCTGTTCGGCAGCCGTTGGAAGAATACGTTGGGTCACTGTGACCCAAGTGTGATAATCCTTTTTTGAAAGATTTATCTATGGACTAATTTTTTTATTAGAGTAACATCTCGAGAGTACAATACTAAATTTTTATATTAAAATATTAAAAATTAAGGGAGTTATTTTTCAAGTAAAATATAATTTAAAAACAATTTGGGTTTAAACAATTTTTTAACAATTTTTTTTAAACAAAAATAATTAAAATATTAATTTTTTATATTTGGAATATGTTTTTCTATATTGAACTTTATTTCAGAATTTTTTCAAAACATTTGGACACTTCGTTTTTAAACTGCAGTTTATTGAAAATTGTGTTGGGTCACGGTGACAGTCTCGTTCGAAAAAAGATGTGACAGCCTAGGATTAAAATTATATTGTATTATACAGTAGAGTAGGATCTAGGACAATATTGTATTAAAAAATATTGTATAGAAAAAATTAAGTATACATGCTATAAATAAAACATTTTGTTATTTATTTAACTTTTATCGAAGTTTGCATTTGTTTGTAATACTTTAATGTATTTTTTTTATTGTTTATTTTATTTGCATCTGCAAAGTAACATAAAATTCAATAATTTGTAATAATATATAATATAAATGCCATGATTTTTATGGAAATTACAAGGCAGGTGTATAAATGTTGTTAATTATTAACTCAAATATGTTAGGTTGTTGGCAATACATTGTAAATAAATTTTCTAAATATTTGATAAAATTATACAATTTTAAATTGGGATGTGTAATGCATTCTTCTGTTTGGATATTAGCTAGTAGAACTAGAAGAGAAAAATATGTAACAAAAATGGTAAATGTCTTTTTATATATGTCATAGATTATTGATTTTAATAGTCTGTGGTTTGCTGATTATTTAGTTACGAGATATATATTACAATCAATGATCTCTGATCGATTGTAATCATAATTCACGAATCAGAATTATCATCAAATTTGTTATTATTAACGGCATTGTCTAATTTTTGTTTCAGTTTTTTATACATAACTTTTTAACAAAAATTGTCAAAATAGAGATTAGAGATATTTATTTTTGAAAGTAAAATTGTAGGTTTACACTTTGTGTCCGAAACTATACAATTATTATATTTAGGTGATTTGATGCCGAAAATACTCAATATTTTATGGATTTGAAAAATGATTTACTTTGATCGTTAAAACCAAACATAAACAGCCGTGTAGTGGATCGCGAACATTAAGTAGCCATATTATAACAAAAGATTTTGATCTCATGTTAAAGAACCGGGGCTCGATTCTTGAATTCATTCGCAAGAAAACGTATGCGCAAATACCCGCTCTAACAGAAAAGTTGCAAGTTTATTGGTTAAAAGTCATACGATAGCCAATAAATTTTTAACTTTTCTGTAAGAACAGAATTTGCGAATACGTTTCTCTTGCAAATGAATTCAAGAATCGAGCCTCTGGGGCTCGATTCTTGAATTCGTTCGCAAGAGAAACGTATTCGCAAATTCTGTTCTTACAGAAAAGTTGGAAATTTATTAGCTATTGTATAGCTTTTAACCAATAAACTTGGAACTTTTCTGTTAAAGCGGGTATTTGCGCATACATTTCTCTTGCGAATAAATTCAAGAATTAAATTTCTCATATTAATCCAGTTTATGTACTGGATACTGTTACCCAGATAGCAATTTATCATTAAATTGTCACCAAATTGGCAACAAATTTGATCAAAATTTGATGCCAAATACTATAACATCTGTATCCGCAATAAGCTTGTATTTCGGCGACAAAATTTGCAGACATAATGTGACAGTAAATTGTCGGCAAAAACCAAGCAAAACTTGATATAATTGACGACAAACACCGAACAAACCTTGCAGCCATGATGTGACAATAAATTGTCGGCAAAAACAGAGCAAAGCTTGTTGATATAATTGACGACAAATTGACGGCAAAAACCAAGCAAATTTTACAGACATAATGTAACAACAAATTGTCAGCAAAAACCGAGCAAACTTTGTTGAAAATACGGCCACTCGAAATGGAGTGACATCTCACTTCTTATAAAAGTGAATTTTTCGCTTAATAAGTAAACTATTTATTCGATTGAAGTGAACGTTTCACTTCTCTTGTAGTGAATCGTTCACTCAATTAAAATGAGTAAATTATAAAAGTATTACGTGGAAGTCCTCTTCCACATCGGGCGGAAGCTAACTATTGCTTAATGATGCTGCGGGTGGTCTTTATGTAGCGCGTCGGCTGCACCTTATTCCCGAGAGAGTTAGCCGCCTGTCGACGGCGCTGTGCACTAACTGGCGGACGAGCGCGCGGCGTGTTTCGAAATATTGCTCTGTTTTTGCCGACAATTTATTGTCACATCATGGCTGCAAGGTTTGTTCGGTGTTTGTCGTCAATTATATCAAGTTTTGCTTGGTTTTTGCCGACAATTTACTGTCACATTATGTCTGCAAATTTTGTCGCCGAAATACAAGCTTATTGCGGATACAGATATTATAGTATTTGGCATCAAATTTTGATCAAATTTGTTGCCAATTTGGTGACAATTTAATGATAAATATTTCCTAACAGATATATCCACAGAAAATCTAATAGATATTTCGAGAATAAAAGAGTTCGATGCAGTGATGAAAAAAAAAACATTGCATCCACGTGGATAACTTGTGGAAAAACCTGCATCCACGTAAATCCATGTAAATCATATGGATTCCACGTGATGTCACGTAACTGTTTTATTGGGGTAGTTCTTTTAATTTAATTTAAAAAAAGAAAGTGCAGTACATTTTATTATACTTTATGGCAAAGCGGGAAACAATTTTGAAACATGATATTATCAGTCAATGATCGTTTAAATACCAAATTATCAATTTAAATAAAGTAGCACATTTAAATTCAGTTTTTGCCATCAATTTACCACTAGAATATATTGCAAACTTTAATCAGTTTTTGTCGTCAATTTGTTATCAGATTATGTCAGCAAGGTTTGTTCAATTTTTGCAGACAATTTGCTGTCACATTATGTCTGCAAGGTTTGCTCAGTTTTTGCTGTCAATTTGTCGTCAAGTATATTAACAAGCTTTTTCGGTTTTTGTCGACAATTTGCCGTCGGGTGTCAACAAACTTTGCTCAGTTTCTGTCAACAATTTGTTGTTGAATTTTATCAACAAGATTTGCAGACAATTTGTTGCCAAGTTTTCTACAAATTTTGCATGGTCTTTGCTATTAATTTGTCGTCAGATTATGTCAGCAAATTTTGTATATTTATCATCAAATTGTTGACATTTTTGAATATAATAAAATTTGCATCCAGTTTGGTGCTTTCTTGTCAACAAGATTTGTAGCAAGATTTTACAAGGTCTGTTTTCGACAAATTTGGCTATCTGGGGATCATTTAAAATGGATATTTGACAATGATGTTTACCAATTATGTTTTTATCATTCGATTTGTTAATTAATAAGCTTGTGATTAAACAATTCTATTCATTGTTAACATGAAAATGTGAATTATAAATTTAATGGGAGTCACATGAAAGCACACAAAATAGTGTAACATCTAGCCTGTAAACGAGGTTAATATCTTTATTGGAAATCCAATGATAAGCTTATCACGTAACATGGAAGAAATTAACTTTTATTAGAATACTGTAGAAGGAATTTTCTGAAGATGGCAAATTGTTTAATTCTTTTATAATAACTGAAGACAAAATGTCAATAATTTTAATTTTTTTAGGGGTCAAAGTCAATGTTAAGATTATTAAAAAGTTATTTAAAACTAAAATATAAAATTATATAGAATATAAAAATAAAGAATTACTTACTTAACATTTATTTTAAGGTTATTAAAAACATTTTCACAAAATGTGTAAGTTAGGATAGATATGCTCGGAAGTTTATCCTTATATTTTTTTACAGTAGAAGCCTACCAAAAAACGTAATAATACCGGCTAGTATTAGCCACCAAGAAGATTGATGGAAGCACTTTTTGCATTATTACATCAGTCGAATTATAATATAAGAATAAAAATTTCCAAATTTAATAATTTAAATTAATTTTTTTAATCGAATTAAGCGGCAACATTATTTCTTTTCTTTATATCTATTTTTTAACTATTTAAAGAATATAGAAAGAATATGAAAAGTTTATCTCAAGAAAGAAGAGAAATCTCAAATGCAAAAATTAAAGAAACGAATTTAAAAAGAGAACTTGCGGTTTATATTTGTACGTCAATATTTAATAATCTATACTTAGTTTTTCTCACGTAAATGGTTGACAACTGATTTTCAAAAAAAATTAATAGTTATTTCAAAAATTTCAGTTTATTTCAGGATTTTTGTTTGACGATAGAATTACCTTTAATTTATTTTTTTTTTTTCATTAAGAAGTCGACAAATGGCTGTTAATTTAAAAAATACTACTTTGTATAATATTATATCAAAATTAAATTTGAAGACAAAAGTAACAAATATAATTTTTAATAATTTCTTTTTATTTTTCTAAAAGAATAAATTTAGAAGTATATGATATTTCTCTGGAATTTACATGTATCAAAATAGATGGGCGATGAAACATGGTAATGTATAATAATATATCAAGAAATATCGATAGACAAATGTTAATAGAGAAACAAATGATCAAATTTATGATTTTTTATCAATCTTGTCCATATCAAAATAATTGATCTTTATCATTTTTCTGTCTAAGAAATATTTAAGAAAAAATAATTTTTTGAAAATTAAATTGCATATTACGACACTTACTATTTTTGCATTAAAAACTTACCAAATTTGCGAGTAAGTTTATATTAAAATTGCAAAAAAATTTCGAAAAAATTGCAAAATTGTTCATAATAGGTCTGTCATAATATGTACAAAAAGACATGACCTCTTTAACCGATTTTTGTACTTTTTAACATTTTGCCTTTGACATTTTGTTTATATAGCATTAATCACTTAGATTAGAGATAATAAATATTTAATATTTGAATTTTAATTTTTTTGGTATATTTTTTTTAGAAAATATCAGAATCAAGAAATTCTTACCTTTATATAAATGTACTTCTTAATTAAAAGTAAAAAAGGGCTTTATATACAATAAAAAATGATAATTAATATAAAAATATATAAAAATTTATAAATATACATTTTTAGTTTTATTTTTGAAAATATTAAAAGGAGTTTTTTTTAATTTAGACCCAATAAGCGTAATTTAATTACATAAACTTGTAATGACTAGTCATTTATAATTGCTTATATATTTTATGTAAAAAAGTTGAGTTGAATTAAAATAAGAATACATTATTAAACACGAACTTTATAAAAAAATAAACTATTTGAGTTTTAAAGTTATTATCCTTTTTTCAAATCAAATAAATATATAGAGTAATTAATCAGCTGTACGTAATCATATAAAATAACGAAAAATAAACTTTTAAATATAAATAAAAATTTTTTAATAAAGTAATCTAGGAATACAATAAAATTTACTCAAATAAAAAAGATAAATTAATTGCTAAATTACCAAAGAAACAGGATACTTAAAAAATAAAATAAGAATATATAAAGTTGTTTAGTTTTATATAAAAAAGAAATTGATAATAAAAATAGATGAAATAACAATAATTATATTTTGTTAGTTGAAGACAACAGAAATTTCATAATCTCATGATACATTATAATTACTAGATTAGTTCATCAGACTTCCTTTTTATACGCTTTTTGAAATATATAAACTTTTATTAAATCACATCTAAAGTGTACCAGTAGTCGATATTTTATGAACTAAAGAAGTTTTAAGAAATTGTTTTTGGGATGATGATGCTTTAAACATTTTTAACAGGAATTATTTTATTTGATGTTTGTAATTGTACAATTTTAAACGTTACCAAAAAAATAAATTAAAAATTTTTTATTTTATGAATTTTTGTTGAATTTTTTAAAACAGAGTGATTAAAAATACAATAAATCAAAAGTGTATACCATCCTTCCTATCGCTCTTTTTATAAATGTGTAAATATTGCAAACGCACAACAGAAGAAAAGTAAGGATTATGCAACACTGTTTTGTTTTTTTTATAAATAATTGTAGATCACATCACATTACTTATGATAAAAATTTATTAGCAATATATTGATATTATATTGTAATGAAAATTCTTGAAATAAACAGTGAACAAAATTAATAAAAAACTGAAACGAGAAAAAAGGTTGAAGTTTTGAAATAGAAATATGGAATACGGGATATTATTAACTATACTTCATAAAATATAACATTTGTACTATACTTATTATTTGAAAGTCATATTTAAGCTTAATGGTCAACACAATTTACAATATTTGATCAGAATTCTAAGTCAACATCTATTGTTTCACTTCTTATAGATTACGTGGTAGTAAAAACTCTAAACTAAGATTTGTGATCTATCTTTAGAATGTGGTATATTACATATAAATCGCACTTTTTATCAAGCCGTTATTAAAATTTTTTGCTTTTCAAATAACTTAACATTTATTGTTATTATTATTGTTATTATTATTATTATTATTATTATTATTAAAATGCATATTTTGCAACGCTATATATTTATTTATTTATTTATTTATTTATACAATTTTTATTATACATTTCACTTAAAGCTTTTGTATCACATCGCACAGATTAAATTTTAATGTTAATTTATTTTAATTATATAGAAGTCTCTATATAATATATAGTAATATTATTTAATGTTTGAGTATATGTTTTTTAAAATTACACATAAAATATATAATATAATTATAAATTATATTACATGTATAATAAAAATAAATTAACATTAAAATTTAATATGTATCTATGTGTAATTGCAAACACCCGTAGGAAAAAATTATGCAAAAATTACTACACAAAAAACTGCATATTTTTGTGCACGGATTTTTGCAGTTTTTACAGATTTTTGTACAAAGTTTTTACTTTTAGAATTTTTCTACAGAATATTTTGCAGAATTTTATGTAATGTTTTCTGGCGAAAACTTTGTACAGAATCTGTAAAAATTACAGAAATTTATGCACAAAAATATGCAATTTTTTGTGCGGTAACTTTTGCATAATTTTTTCCTACGGGCAAAAACTTTAAATAAAACGTTACAATAAAGATTAGATTAATTATCGGGAAGATTACATTAATAATACAAAATATATGATTAAAAATATGTTTAATTATTTAAAAATCGTCATTTGAAAACAAAATTTTAATAGCGACTCGACAATATATATGATTTATTTGTATCATACTACCGCTTTTGAAAACCATCATAAACCTTAATTACGCACAATCGGCAAACTGTTGTTATCACGTTTCTGATAAAGAGAAAGATAACATTTCATTGAAATTCATTAAATTCATTAAAATCGATTAAAATTTATTAAAACTTATTTAATTCATTAAAATTGATTAAAATTTAATTAATTTCATTAAATTTATTTTATTGTTACTTAACAAAAAAAATAAATTTTATGATTTTTAATAAATCTTAAAGAACCTAATAAATTTTAATAAATTTTAATTAAATTTAATGAATTTTAATGAATCTTAGTGAAAAGGGGTTAATTGAGAGAAATTTTTAGTAAAATATTTTAATAATATATTTCCATCAGAGAAGGGAGGTATACCAAAAAAAGTTGTTTGTTTGCTAGACTACACCACCATATACCTACATGTTTTTAGAGTCGCTGAATCCGAATTCGTCGTCCGTTTTACCTCATCATGTCAAGTTTTGTCTCTAACCTCAAAAATACTTCAAAATCGCTAAAATGGCTCTTTTTTAGGTTGTAAAATAAAACATGATCATCAATTCTATATATTTTTGGACATTGCTGAATCCGAATCCGTTGTTTGCTAAACGCCATCACGTCATTATTTGCCTCTAACCTCAAAAAATACTTCAAAATTCTTTTACGTTTAACTCCTTTTCAACTTCTGGAAAAAAATAAAATATTTAGAACATAACTAGCAAATCTGTGGCAGTCTTAAAATTTTAAACATGATCCCAGGTAGCAAGATGTCGTCTAATTGACGGCATTTTTTGATCATTTTATGACGAACCAGACGTCACAATGTCGAGATAAAATAAATGTCGTATGTCTAAATGTCGTAAAACTGACGTACATTTGTCTCATCTTAACGACGTCATATATTGACGTCAAAAATACGTCATTATTTTCATATTATTGACGTCATTTTCAAGAAGCTAGTATCATACATTTGACGGTATTTTATTGTTATTTTTATGACAAAACATAGGTTTTTAGATTACATCTAATAAAGACGACATTTTAACGTCATTTTTATGACTATCCCAGATAGTAAAAGGCGTTATTTTGACATTTTAGAAAATATTTCGGGTACATGTCCTATATATGCAGTACTTGCATTATGGAAATATCGAAATAACATAATTATAATGTAAAAAAAAAAATTTTTCGTTGTTTCTCAACAAGTATCGTGACCCATCACACCATAGTCACATTTGGGATTGCCTAACTTCCGCGGTCACCCATCCAACTCTGAACCACCGTCGACGTTGCTTGACTTCGAAGATCGTACGCTACCTAGCACTTTATTATGATCCATGAACACTTGATGCTCATGAATACATATTTGTTATAGATCAGTTCAACAGATGCGAAAAACATGAAACTTGTAGTTAACTAATATTTTTATAAATAAATATAAATTTACAGGTTTTTTCCTAATTTTTACATATGCGAAATAACATGTGGAATAACTTATAAAAATATGTTTTTGCTCTGTCCTTTTGATAAAGCTAAATATTATTATACCTCAGACCTCAGACAGAACGCAATATTTATAAATATTTTTGTGGTCTTAGATTTGACAAATCAAAGATTTATCATAAATATTATAAAAATATTTATGAAATATTTATAAATATTTACAAAATATTACTTATATAAATCTTTATCTTTTATTTACCATAAATATTATATAAAATATTTAGTCTATATTTTAATAATATGTTGAATAAAGATTTTTTTCTTCGTGTATATAAAATATATGTAAAATATTTATATAATATTTTGAAAAAATAAATATTAATAAATATTAATAAATATTTATCATAAATATTTTGTGTTGTTTGGGATGATTTTAAAATATTGATAGTATTAATTATATAAAATATTGTATTAATTTTAATAATGTTGTTTATTAACCAATCTTTAAATAATGATTAATAGTTATAGGTAGCAAAGTATCGTCCACTAGACCTCAATAATTCGTCATTTGAGGTCAAATCGTCAATTATTACAAAGAATTATAGTTAACGTCAGTAATTAGTCACTAATAAAACCTTATTAATGCGTCGTAAAATGATCAATTAATTGACGTTATTAATTAGTCAAGAATATGACGTCGGAAATACGTTGTAGGATGGATAAATGACTGACGTAATTAATAGGTCAAAAAATAACGTTACTATTACGTCTTAATTTGGTAACATGACGTCTGCGACCTTAAATGACGAATTATTGACTTCGTATTAACGTCACCTTGCTATCTGGGATATAGGTCAACAATCAGGTTTTACAAATTTTCCTTGCTTCTTATGTTTATAGCATAGTCGAGACCGTGACAATTACTATGAACAGAAAATATAATCAAAAAGAACTTTATTTGAACCAAGTTTGAAGGACATCATTGCTAATGTTCTTTGGTTGACCCCAAAAAAGTATTGCTCCCTCCTCTTTATATAAAACTTGGTCTAATGAAGCAGTTCATCAAGGCTCTCAAAGGAGAAAGAAAATGCTTTGAGTATTTAGAAAAACAATTCTCAAAAATATTTAATTCAAAACTGAAAGAAGGGATTTTTGATGGATCACAAATTCGAAAAATGTTAAAGGATAACAGTTTTATCAAGTCAATGAATAAGAAGGCTGCGATTAGTTTTAAAAAAGTTATAGAGAAATTTTGAGTAATCATAAAAGTGACGACTACGAACAAATAGTAATGGATATGGCGAAAAACTTTGAAAAATTAGGATATTTGAAGAATCTGAAGCTGCACTTTTTAAATTCTCATCAATTCTTGTTTTTCTTATTGTTTCCCAATGAATTTAGGAGATTATAGTGAAAAACAAGGAGAACGATTTCATCAAGATATAAAAGTAATGGAGCTGTCAAGGAAGTATAAATATGATGATTGACTACTGTTGGACTTTGAAAAGAGAAAATATACGAAAAAGTATTTAAAAAAAGCCACTCCATAAATCTTTTGAGAGTTAGAGTTAGATACAATGGGAAAAAAATAGAGAATTGTGATTATTTAGGATTGAAACGGAATTCTAACCTGTTAAGATTAATTCGACTTTAAAATTTAAATTAAATATCCCGCAAAACATGTCTATTGTCTACAGATTTCAGTCGGCAGTGTTTACTGTTCAGCTTCCAAAACGCTATTTCAGCGATTTTGAGGTTAGAGGCGAATGGTAATGTGATAGCGTTTAGCAAACAACGAATTCGGATTTAGTAACCCTATAAATATATAGATATAGTAATCGTGCTTTATTTCGCAACCTGAAGAGGGTCGTTTTAGCAATTTTGAGCTATTTTTTGAGGTTAGGGACAACACCTGACATGACGAGGTAAAATGGAGACGACGGATTCGGGTTCAGCCAAAAACATATAAGTATGGTGGTGTAGTCTAGCGAACAAGCAATTTTTTTTAGTGTTCCTGTGTAATAAAAAAATGAATATTGGAAATTTGACCAAGTTGTCAATCGTGCTCACTACTGTTCATTTGTTGTATCTAAAGTTATAAATTAATAATAACCAACATACTTCTCAAAATATCATAAAATGTACACATCTGTAAAACTAAAAAAGATAATATTCCATAATTCCTTTCCCTTACGAATATAGTATTTTTACAAGACCTTTATATGAAATATTATGGAAAAGAAGTTACATGCACAAATGTAAAGTTAAATTAAGCAAAATAGACATATACAACAATGTTTTCTGATCTATGATATAAAAATATGATTCGGTAATTTTTTTGCAGTTTTAATAAATAGTATACAATATATGAATGTCTTTGTTATAATAATGCTATAATAATTCATAATAGAAAAAATTGTCAAATATATTTTTATAAACGCGATTTTACATTCACGATTGAAGTATTTAAGTATGCATAGAATAGAATTTATTTTTTTCCCTTTTAAAAATATATGATTAGCGTTATTTAACTTGAAATGTAACATATTGACATGGACGAGAGAGATGGATAAAATGAAATTATTGTTGAGTAGGCATTTTATATATATATATATATATATAATTGTACGATATATTCATTATAGAGCAGTTTATAAAAATATATTTTTTTTTCTTGCCATTTTTATTTGTTTATATTAGTTATCTCATATAAAAGTACCCGGTTTAATATGTTTCCGCAAACTGTGATATTGAAGATAATTAGGCATGTATGTGGCTTTTAAATCTGCCGGTCTTATTTAACATTCTTCCTTATGTCAAATTTTACGATGAATTATAAATAATTATTAAAAATATATATAATATAAAATTTTATGTACAGTCTTTCAAATAAATCTAATGTGTTCAGCTCATATTTTAATTGTTCTAAACGTTTTCTAATATTGTTTAATTCTAAGAAAATATTACGAATTTATGTAACGCGTCGTATACATTATAAATATATAGTATACGTTTTAAAGGCGTTTAATAGCTCTGATTTATAGCGTATGCGTTTATGTTTGTCAACGTAACATGAAAACTGTATTAGCGATGACGGTTGCATTGAATTAAAAAAATTTATCGTATACTAAGATCGCCACGAGGCGGGGATCGATCTACCGAAATGAGAAAATAAGATGTAATAACATCTGACGTTACGTTTTCGTAATCCGGTCTATCGTAGATAAGTTGCCATCATCTGTAACCCATGTCCTTATTATAAAAGCCTTAACAATAGGAAAAAAGGAACTGATGTATATATATCGCTATATAAACGAATTTAATTATTTTATATATTCATACTGAGTAAACTCGCAATTGAACGTAATATATATTTTATATATTTCTCATTACAACTCTGGTAAAGATTTTTTTTTAATTCTCCCGATGAAAAATTTTCTCCGAATTTTTATATGGATTAGAACATTTTCCAATCCATATAAACTTTCCAAACATACAAAGAAAGTCTACGTTTTTTTCTACAAGGAAACCCTCAGTCCTGTTAATAATCGATTTTGATGAAAATTATATATATTGTAAAGAAATCGTCCCTGTGTAATTAAATAAAGAGAGTTTTAACGACAGATTTTAATTTTCAAGAAAATAAAGTATAAAGTTTTTTGAAAAAATCGAGGTTTTACATGCGTCCTGTATGCTTAGAACTTTAAGTATTCGTCAAGCAATCGAGTACGATTCATCGGACAACGTGCGCGACTCATATGTTGCCGATCCACGCGTCTGCGTTTGCCGCTCTTGCTTAATTCTTTTTTTAATAAAATAAAAATGTTTTATTTTAAATCTCTGTATTGTAAATATTTATAATAATTAATTATTGAATTAATCGTTAATCGATTTTTATAGTTTAAGTATTATAGCTAATTTTAAATAACTTTTTTCTTTCTAATGTTTTTACTATTGATTTATATTTTATATTTTAAAAGAGATTTTTACCATTGTTTAATAATAAGTAATGTAAAGATTTTTTGCAAAAGATGTTTGCTTGTGTTTGTATTTTTGTTAGTTATTTGAAATTTGATGCGAAACGGCAACAATAAATTTTTCTTTAAAAAAAACTGTGACTATGAAAGAAGTTGCTTTTAGAAAATGTTCATGATGTTTCTAAATTTTATGCTCGAGTGATTTTATGATAAATATTTTCAAGAACGTACAAAAGAAAAAAATATGATCGAATACAATTGCATAAAAAATTTTTTTAATTTTATTTTATTTTCCTATTATAGAATTAAATTTAATTTAATAAAAATTAATAGAAATGTTATCATAAAAAAAACATTTATTTCCAATATAAATATTTAAAATAGAACGTTTATCATTTTATTTAAAAAAAGATGAGAGCAGGACGCAAACATGGATTGGCAGTGTACGAGTCGTGCACGTTATCTGATAAGCCGCACTCGAATACTTGACAAATAGTCCAAGTTTTAACCATATACGGGATGCATTTAAAATTTCAATTTTTCCGAAATCTTTACACTTTATTTTCTCGTAAACTAAAGATTGTTGAAAATCCCTTTACCCATGTACACAGAAACGATCCCTTTACCTATATGTATAAATTTACATATATATATTCTACATATGTAACATATATAACATATATGTATAACTTTCATTAAAATCGATTATTAATAGATCTGAGGATCCTTTTATTAGAATTTTTCTTTATACTATATGTGAAATATTATGAATTCTGGCTTATTCTCATATTTTTAAGATTTCTAATCCTATAATTTCTAAACAATATTCAAACTTTTTTTAATTTTTTATATGATTTTGTTAAAAATCATAGAAAAAGAAATCTTAGTATGTCTTATGCTTATATATATATATATAAGCATAAGACATACTAAGATTGCTTTTTCTAGTTTTCAAATAACTAACAAAAATACAAATATATATATATATATATATATATATATATATATATACACTCAGCTAACCATTTGCTGCCAAATTGTCAGCAGACTGCTAAACATTTCTTGCGGAATCAGCCTGCCAAAACCATGGCCTACTATGTCCTCGAGTGCGTCTCAATTGCAAGCAAAAATTGTCATCAAATCCTGATATCAAATTAGGTGCAATACCAGAGCAGATCTGTCACTAGCAATACAATGATAAATTTACGCAGCAAATTGAGAACAGGTGTTGCAACGTAAACTCACAACAGATTTGCGCCAAATATGCAGCAGATCTGTATTCATAAATGACGACAAATTGGCGACATATTTGTTGAATCTTTTCATTTTCACAGTTATAATTTTATTTGAGAATAGATGTGAGCAATCTCCTGGGAAGATTTATTAATTTAGGGGTAGGAACAGATTGAATAATTTACTCCACACTTCTTAGCATCTAATATTTCCTATAGGGGGGCCTCAATTGATCTATCTATTTTTTTCCTTTATATTGCAGGTATATCATCTATTCTAGGTGCAATTAATTTCATTAAATTTTATTAAATTACTTGTAGTTAAATGTCACTCTAAAAAAAATAAAAATACTGCAGTTCTGTATCATAAGAGTATAATGGTGGTCCTCCGCCACATCGGACACCTCCACAGCGAAGGAAGGAAATTTTTGCTTACCTTAGTCGCGCTGCGAGTGGTTTTTATATACCATGCATTTTACTTCCGAGAGAGTAGGCCGCCTATCGATGGTGCCGCGCTTTTTATTACCAATTTGACATTTGGACAGATCTGCTGCGTTTCTGGTATCAATCTGTCGCGTACTTTGACGCACAAATGTTGTTGCATTTCTACAGGCAATTTACTGATATTGTTTGCACTTTGGTGTTTGTCGTCAATCTGTCATCAATACTTTCAATAAATCTGCTGGCAGTTCATTATTATTTTGTCATGTATTGACAGATGACAAACGTTGCTAAATATTTGCTGAATATCTGCTAACAGTGTTTGTAATGACAAGATATGTTTCTCATTTGTCGCCTTTTTGGCAATAGAATCTGTTGCCAATATTTGTCACAGCAGAAATGGTATTTAAAAATTTTTTATCGGAGTTATAATGGTAAAATTGTTTATCGGGGTATATAGTATGCCTATATATATATTCTAATGTATGTATATAAAGAATTTTAGGATACATGTAGATTTTTTTCAACATTTCTGAAGTGTCCCAATTCGTATAAAAAATTTGAAAAATTTTCTAAAAAGTTATAAAATTACACAGAAATTCTAAAAGATTCTATAATAAAATCTAACAATTCTAAAAAATGAAAAATTTTGAGAAAAAATTTTTCCAGGTTCTATATCCAGGTTATAATTTTTCAGATTTTTTTGTATAATTTTATAATTTTTGAGAAAATGTCTCAAATTTTTTACACAAATTTAGCAAACACGTCAACAATAATTTAATATCTTAACATTACAATATAATTTCTTATTCAATAATGAAATTGATACAGAATTTATATACATAATTGTTGTACATAACAATTACACTGTTGAATAGTATTGTAATATTGAAGTTATATTATCGGCCAAGTTACATTGAAAATATGAAAAATTCTGAAAAATATCGTGAGATATGACGAGAATTTTTTTCATCAGGATTTTGACGGATTGGTCTTGTATGTGATGTAAGGAGTAACAATAATAATCGAGTGTCTTTCTCCAAATTCATTATTTGAAATATATCTTGGGTAAAACCACTTTTCAAAAATTGTCTTCCAGCATCAAAGCTAAATTTAGATACTGAAATTCTTACTGTGAGTGCCTTATTAATTTGTGTCCTTAATATGAAGTCATATTAGAAGTCCTATTAAAGTGTTGGCAGTATGCATGTGCAAAGTATCTAATTGAATTGTAGAAAATATTATTTAATAATCGTTACAGTATCAGAGAGAAAGGGAGGCAGGGAGGGAAGGAGGGAGAGACAGAGAAGGAGAGAGAGAGAGAGAGAGAGAGAGAACAATGTACCATTTAAATTAATAACATTTGTATGTATTATATATTTTAAATAATATTATATATATATTTATGTTTATCGCGTTAGCTTTAATGATGAGTTGTCAATAAAGAATCTTTAATAGCTATATTTTTCAACATAAGGAAATTAATTTACTTAAGTGGCTGTTCTCTATACTTTCGTATGTATGCCTATAATGTAATTAGTAGCGTCAGTGATAATCCCGTGCGACACCATTTTTGCCTTATGGCTAATTAGATACTTTATGGCGCCTAGTCTTGCTACAGCTCTAAAAATAACCTTTGTAGAAAAATTTCAATAAAATTTTGATGAATTAGACATTCTATTAAATTTGATAAAATTTTAATAAATGCGAAATTTGAATTATCTTCTGTTGAAAGGATTATTTTCTGTGTTTAATGAAGAACAATTAATATTTTAATGAGGACTCGATGAAAATGTAGTGAAATTTTAATAAAAAATTATTTATAATTTATATTAATAAAAAATTTTCTTTAATAAATTTTTTATAAAATTACAATAAAAAATTATAATAAAAATTACATATATTTTGTAATAAAAAAATATTTTGTTGAAACTCAATAAATTTTTAATTTAACATCCACAAAATTCCACTTAACACTTTAAATGATGTTCGTGACAAGATTGCAAATTCTTTGGAAAAATTCTTAAGCATACAAAAACATGTTAAATATATTGATAGATACATTTCCAACGAATTGTGAAATGTAGGAAATTCCTACGCAATAATGGAGATCTACTCGTCACCAGGGCGAACAAGGGGCAAATTATAGTCATTTTGGATAAAAATCAATATATCAATCGTATGACCGAGATTCTCGACGATCCACTTACTTATCGCAAATTAACTAAAGATCCAATTACAGGGATCGTACTCTTTCCTCTTTTTCCTCTTTTTCCATTACTGTTCCCTTTTTTACAATAAATCCCACAATCCTCCTCTATTTCCTCTATTTTTGACATGGCACATAAAGTTTTAGTGTCTTAACGGGCTTAAAGTTTTAAATTTTGTAAATAGTTGCGTTTATTTTAACAACTGGTGAGTTAACGGGCGCGTTAAGCAGACGAAGCAGATTAGTGAGCGCTCAGTGATTCTCTGATATGATTGGTTCTTGCCTTTAGTTCTTCGTTGGATTTAGAAGCAGAAACCAATCGCAGTAAAGAATCACTAATCCGCTCCATCTGTTGAACTCGCCCATTGTCTTATTAAAATTTGACGTTGATTTGTTGCTTTAATAGTAAGAGCCAATCATGTTCGACTACCCACAGTATGTTCTGTTGAGCGCGCCTATTGACACTAACCAATCACAGATGTTGGTCTATATTTTGTCGTCGCAGGCTACGCTTGCACATATCGTGTGATGTGAAAACTTTTTGGGAAACATCATCCAAATATTATTAGCTCAGAAGACAAAATAAATATGAATGAAAATACATTTAATGCCAGATTTTCAGTAATTGATGAATTAAAAGGATTTAATTCTATGCCTTACAAAGTATCGATAACAGATGAACTTTTAAAACTTGCACGAAATGCACGTTGTTCATATTACGCTTACTTAGATGAGCAGAAAAGAAATGCAGAAAAAAAGAAAAAACAAGAAGCAGACGAGGAAGAAAGTAAAAAAAGGAATTATCTATATTAGAAAATGTAAAAGCATAAAAACCTTAAAATCTTAGTTAATATCTGAAGAGAAAGCGTATAAAGAAACTATCGAAGAATCCGAACAAATGCAAACATTACTGAAAAATTCAGCTAAGTCCGTCACAAATAAAATAGTTTTACAAGACCGGGGGACGCCGCTCTGAGTTTTTTAATACCATTTTATATGGGAGTCCCCACATATCCCCCTCAACCAAGTCCAGGAAGTCTTGCCAGGCCCGTACTTTGGCCTTTGTAATAAGCTGGCGTAATTGCTTGGACTCCTCCTTAATTCTAGAGAGGGTCCCCGTCACTCGGTTCCCCTCATCCGGGTGATTTGTTAGACGCTTTCGTTGCCTGCACAAGGTTCTTTTCAGTCGGTTACAGGTTGCCCGTTGTTCCGCAATCTCCTCTGTCCACCAATACTTATTCTTCCGAGTGTTGCGAAATCTGATTCGAGGGGCCGACACGTCGCAGGCCTCGGTGACCGTTATCTCGATACGACGAGCCTCCTCGATCGATTGGATCTGGGTGTTATTTCTTGATCGTGGGGGAATTGGATTGCCACACGCCAAGGTTTCGTGCAGAAGCTCCCAGTCTATTTTATCGATACGCCATCTTTTGGTTGGAGTTTTCCTTCCTGGGTAGTTATCATTTTTATTTTCGAAGCCAATTCTGTAGGTGATAATACGGTGGTCGGATAGGGATTCTACCTCGGACCTTACGGCCCAAGCATCGATCATCCCGGTCAGATCTTGTGTGGCCAGAGTGAGATCCACAACCGATGATCCCCTCGGGTTGGAGCACGTAAACTCCGTGCCTACGTTAGCTACCCAAATAGCACTGGATGTTCCAAGGACGTCCATTTTAAGTCCAATTCAGGTCCACATGTCCATGGACATAAAATGGACTTTCATAGGATGTCCATTATTTGAATTAAAACGGATGTTCTATTCAGAACGTCTTATGCTGGATATCTGATTTATGTCCGCACTTGGATCTTACTTTTATATAATTTATCTTTATTTTTATTATATAATCTAAAAGAAATATTGTAAATTATATATATATTATTTACAATAGTTCTAATTAACATTAATTTATAAATAATAATAAATTATATTATTTTTAATTTTCAAAAGGTTTATTTTAATTGTTTTACTTTTAGATATAATATGAAATAATGTGACATAATAAGTATTATTTTTTTATTTATTATTAACACTATTAATTTATTGGTATTTTTTTAAATGTTTGTTATAATACATTATTGTTTTTTTTTTCGTTTTTTATCGTTTTGTTTTTTATTTTCGTTTCTTTTTCTTTTTTATTGTTTCTTTTTCTTTTTCGTTTTTTTTTTCGTTTCTTTTTCCGACCAAAAGAAGGACACAGCAATTGGTCTGGGTCAAGCGCTGTCTCTGTCTAACCAGTAACATAATGAGCGCTAGACAAAGAAAGAAATTGATGGGTGATGTCTCCCCTTTGTCTTTCTGCCGGACACTTTTCAAGAGCTTTTTGCAGGAAATGCGCAGTCCATGCTTTATGTCGATGATTTTTACAAAATGTGGATTAACCCACTATTGGATCTATTCCTCTAGAATGCTCCCCTTCCCGAGTATTGGCGTGCTTGTGATCCCACCAACAGGACCTAGCGTTAAGATCGCCACCTATTAACACTTCTGTTCCGACTTTTGGCCTTGATCCGGGTTAATTTCTTCAGTGTTTCGAGGAATGTCTTTTTCACCAGCATTAGGGGAGGAGTATATCGCGACCACGTGTACGTCCCCATATTTGATGGCAACCGTAGTATTACCACGATAAAAGAGGGTACAGGGTATGGCCTTATCCGTAGTTTTCCAGAGGATTGCGGCCTTCCTGTCCCTACTAGTAAACCACATCGGGGAGGTCGGGACGTATCCCGGCTCCGAGTACAGACATAAATCTATCCCCTCCTCTGTCGCGAGTTGTGTAATCAGTTCCTGCGCGGTACCGCTATTGTTGGCATTGAGCTGAAGGAGCTTAGCCGTTGACGGCAGCAGTGCTCGCCGTCCTTCTTGCGGCTTCTACCTTGTTGGGATCTATGTTATTCACGCAATTTACCGTACCAATCTTGTGATTCGGGTCTTCTTCTTTGTCCTGGCACACCATACATTTCGCAGGAAGGGAGCATGTCGCCGCTCGATGTCCCGCGGAACCACAATTAAAGCATGCCCCACTTCTATCTACATTAGCCTTGCAGTGTGCCTGGAGGTGTTCTATCTCCCAACACTTGAAGCAGCGAACGGGTCTGCGGCGCAAAATTTTCACCTTAGCCACAGTCCAGCCGATAACAAGCTTACTCTTATCGGCAGCCCTAATTGCCGCCTCGATTGGGCACTGGGCCCATACGGAATGTAGACCTCTAAATGTCTTACTGGGATTTCCCAGTTTAATTTCATTTTTGCTACAGCTACTCGTTTCGGCTAATTTCTCCAATACCTCTCCCTGGAGACCGAATCGTCAAACCCCGAGACTCAGTTCCCCTTTAAGAGAAGGCTTGGTTATCTTAACTTCCTCACCCAAAACGGCTTTGATTTCTTTAGCCAATTTGGTCGCCAGGTTGGCGCTCTCTTTCCCTTTGCCCGGGATTTCGATCAAAACTCCCCCACCGGCAGTATTTCTAATTTTAATCCCAGATCGGGAAGGGAAATCTTCTCTCTTGCCTTTCTCAGAGCCGCGGCATAATTGAAGCCGGGGTTAATTCCTTGTATAGAGACCGCCGCCGACTTAGGGACTCTCTTCTTAGCAATTTTCATTGCCCCTTCCCTGGGGGTTAGGGGTTTTCTTCCGGGGTCCGGGGTCCTCCTCTCACAGGTGGGGGAGGGAGATGTCCAAGTTTGTGCTGTCTCCCCGAGGACAGGGAGTCAGGGCACGATGATGGCCAAAGGCCCGCGGTGCTCTGACCCGTAGTCTTCCTTTTCTTTCCACTCTTTTTCTTTCGTTTCACCTCCTTCCATTCCCCTCCATCTTGATTCCCAGCCTTGAGTAAATGGGACTCTACTCTTGGGGGAACAATCTGGATATCTTCGACAATCCTCGGTCTTTGCGAGGAGTTCCTTTCGGGGATTGGCTGGGACACTCCTTTGATCGGTGGCCTTATCACTGGCGGCAAGTCCTCCGGTATTATTAGTGTTTCCGGGGAGGGAGGACACCACTCCATCTCTCCCTCACGCCCCCCGACCATAAAATGCATGTCGGGTTCATCCACAAGAGTTTTGGTGGTCCCTCCCGCAAATGCCCGAGGAGGCGGCAGGGGAGGAAAGTCCTCCACCCGTAGGGGTCCCCTTTGGGCCGAAGGGACCCGGTCTTGTCGGGTCGCTTTCATAATTTGTCGTACCTCCTTTACCTCACGTCTCAGGTCCCGCTCTCTTTCTCTGTGTTTACTCAATTTCGACTCCAATTCCTGGATCTTCATGCGGAGATAAGTCGTATCCCCGGGCATATGAGTTTTAGCCACGATGGACTGCCTCTCGGATGAAGATGAGTCTTTTCTTAATCTGCCCATTTATTTGTCCCTGGATAATCTTTGTGCACTTTGATCTCGCGGTATCGACCTCGGAAATCCATTTCAGTGTAAGGTCCCTAACGTCGCCAGCGGTCATACCGTGCAGCTCACTTGTGTCGGTAATGCCCAGATCATCACCGATATTCGGATCGGCAGTGGATTTTTTCTTTTTTCCAGGCGCCGCCCGTCTGTCTTCTCGAGGTCCGATCTCGACCTAGCAGGAGAGGCTACTCTTTTTCTTCCCCTGGCGTTACTTCGGGTTTTTGGCATCTTTTCTTCCGCACTAGATTCGGGGGATTTTCCGGAGCTTGAGTTCTCCTCCCAGGAGATCTCTGATTCGTTGTCTGTGGTAGTGCTAAGTTTACCTCTGGCATATGTCCTCCGCTTACTTCTTTCTTGCCTTTTCTTGGTATTTCTTTTTTGGCTAGGTCCTCCGTCGTGTCACACTTTGGTGGGGCGGCAGGAGAGGGATCCCTCTCTTCGGTACTTATAATTCTCATTTTTCGGTAGTGACCATGAGTCGAGGGTTTTCTAATTGGGTTAAAGGGTTCCTCCTCGGGGGTGGAGGTCTCCCCCATTCTTTTTCTTTTATTGGCTGTGGTCCCCGTGGGTCCCGAGAGATCCCCATCCTCCTCCGCTGACATCGAGGAACCCTGCTGGTTTTGCCCAGTTTCTTTTAAGGGTTCCAGTTTCTTGTCCCTATGGCCGGATCCCGTAATATCCATTCCACTTAGGGCAGGACTCCTCACGTCTTGCTCTTCTCGGGCGCAACCACCCATATTCGAAGGTAGAAGAGGAGGGGACGTAGATATGGTTCCCCCTTCTTCTTCCCTCTCCACAGCTCCGTTTCTTTCAGAGCACCCGGCGGGATCCGCACATCCCCCGGGAGCTTCAGCGGATTCCGCCTCCCCGAGCCAGCCATGGATCTCAATCTCCCCATTACTTGGACCGGGGGAGGGGGTTCTTACCCCCACCGTCGGTTCCCACCCCAGTGATCGCTCCATAGATCTCATTACCTCCGAAGATGAGCGCATTTGGCGACGCTCTAGATCCGCCTGTATACCCTTTATCTCTCTTCCTTTTTTTTGTTGATCACTTCTTCCCTCCTTGGTAGCTACTATTTGAGACAGTTGTGCTGTCCTCAGCCTCTCTGCTCTCTCCTTTAACATTTTGTGAGGCGTTGCCCCAGAGGTACTTATTCGGCTAGGAATTTTCGCTTTTGCCTCAGGTTTCTCTGTGGTTTGTCCTCCTATTGGCGAGGGATCAGCCCTTCTTTTCTCCTCTTGAGCTGATGGCATCGACCAGGGTTTTTTAGCCGACTGGGAGACCACTCCGCCTCTGTTTAGTTCTTTTTTCAGTTGTGGTTGTTGGAATTATTGGTGCTACTCATTTTAAAGATTCCCGCTCCCCTCTGCGGCTCCGCCGACCGGGCGTGCCCTTACCCACTCAAACTAGGTGGGGTCCCGAGTTCCCCCGGGGGGCCGGCATATACCTCGGGCCGGGAGAAAGATCATCCCCGGCACAGGGACAGGGTTCCAGCCCCTTACTCCCCCACGAGCCGGGGCATCAAGGCCCACGACATCCGCGGGTTTTCAGGGGTTCCAAGCCTCCGACCTCCCGGACACCGCAGCGGATGGCGCCATTCGGGGCACCCCACGGACGTTTGGGGCCAAAAGGAGGCCGCGACCCCTCCATGGCCTTACCCGCCATGGCGGTCAGCCACCCAGCCCTCAGAGAGATCCTCTTCCCCAGAGCGGGCTACGCCTGCCCGGTGGACCGCTTCCGAAGGGACGCGGTCGCGGCTCACCGAGCTACCTGTGTCCGACCGCCGAGTCCCGACCTCGGAATAAGTTTGAGCGGCCCTGGCAGTCGGGCCGCCCGGGCCCCGCCTTGGAATACGTCCGAGTGGCCCCAGGCGGTCCACGCCACACGCCGGAGGCCGGCCGGGCCCCGCCTCGGAATAAGTCCGAGCGACTCCAGAACGGCCCCCGCCTCCCATCCCAGGTCATGAACCGGCCGGACACCGCCTCGGAATACGTCTGAGCGGCCCCGACCGACCCTGGTCCCCTCACAGCGGTGGCCCAAGAATCCGGTCGCCGTACGTGCCAGGCCGCACGCGGCGAATGCTACGTTGGCCCCAGACACTCGGACCCCCGGCGGCCGCCACCTAGACCGCGCATCGCGCACAGGGGGGGGAGAGGAGCGAGTTACCAGGGTGCGGCCATAGGGCCAATGTACTGGACCCCCCCCCCCGCACACCGATTTCTAATTGCTGCCGGGGCACCAGCGTGCAATGCAATGGGGAGTCACCAACCACACTGAGGGCAGCGGGGCGGGATGCCAGGATGCGGCCATCAGGCCAATGTACTGGCTCCGCCCCCCAAACCACCCCGGATTCCCCGCCGCTGCTGGAGCACTAGCGTGCAATGCGGCGAGGATTACAATACCCCCCACCGGTGGGAAGGATGAATCCCTCCCTATCGGTGCCGTGCCACCGGAGGTTTGTAGTCAAGGTGCCTCATCCCCTACCAACGATTGGGCCCATAGGCGGATTCTAAATCCAGCGAGCTGACCTACGACAACCGCCATGCGCGCCGTTCTACTAATGTAAGTCAGAATTGTAAAAATATTTGCGCACTCATTGTAATGTCCTGTGCGAAGAGCAACACGACCGAAAAATAATGATACAGCGGAAAATCGACACCGCGCGAAAAAACAAGGTAACGCGAAGTTTATCCGCGAAAGAAAACGCCTGTAAAAAAAGAGGTACGCGCTAATTAATAATACATTATCAGCGAATAAAACTTCGATTCAAGTACGACGCTCTAGCACGTACACACGCGATAAGACGCTTAGCCGTGCGTAATCCGACTCCACCGATAATACTCGGGAGACGGCCGCGAGACATACAGCATGCGAGCTGCACACTGTCTCGAATAATTAAAACAAATAATTAATGTCCCATAACGGAGGCAGCCCGCAAAAGAAAGGCCAGCAACCCTCGCGAGATTCAATAAATTCAGCGGAACACGAGGCAGTAGGCCTAGCGGAAACCGCGTTACGCGAGATACGAGACGCGACGCAACACGCGCTACGTGTTATAGGAGAACGCGGAACACATGTCGTCACCGAACGAGGGACCACAGTGGACGCACGCGAGTTTAGTTTGATAAGCGCCAAACGTAATACGACGCGTGACCTAGACGGACGAAATCGGACCAACAATCGAATAATGTCCAGTGCAACAACAATGGCTCACTTTCCCGCCAAAGCATCCGAAAATATATTGCGAAAGTTTCCGCGACGCGGAAATATTACGGCTTCAATTATGAAGTCTTCTCTGCATGAGGAAAATGACCATGCAGAAGAACGACCGGCACCGAGGATAAATCCGAACCTCCCGCCGCGAGAAACAATGTTATTGCGTGGTGTTATGCATGAACTACGCGACCTGAAATTCCAATTAGGTCTAAATAGAAGAGATCCGGGTTATCAGCGAAGGACGAAGCACCTCTGAGATCCCAAAATTTTCACGATCACGCCTTAGATTTGTCGTACGGAAGATCGAATAACGACATCAGAAATCAGCGCGGATCGACAGTAAATTTTTTGAGTTTGAAAAAAGCGCGAAATATGATACCGGACATCGACAGCACCCAGCGAAACCGCGTCCGCGAATCTATTAGCGCCGGTACATACACGATGAAAAACACCCAGCCGACGAACATACCCTGCTAGAAGCCATCCTTTGCACGAAATTGAAAGATAAGGCCATGATGGACTTCTATACGTGTGATGTATATAGCTTCGAACAACTGAAAAGAGAGCTAGAAAATGAGTACCTTTCCAAACGAAGCACTGTCCATCTGCAACAAGAGTTCAACTCACTAAAGCAGAAACCCGCGGAAAGCGCACAGGAATTCGGACGGCGAGTGGACCTCCTTGCCATGGAACTATACGAGTACATGGAAGAGGGCAAGAATCACACCATCGAACAACAGCGAGCCATCCTGGACAATATTAAGAAGCATGCCCTGTACAATTACAGATCGGTTTGCATGAAGACATCAAACTTCTGGTACGCGCCCAGCGATATAAAACGCTGCAGGACGCGATATCCGACGCAAGTGCCGAGGAAAAAGTAAGAGAGCTAAACCGAAATCGGAAGGAAAACCCTCGCACCGCCCCCAAGTACGCACGAAATACTCTGCGATGCGGAAAATGCAGCAAGAATGGGCACGATGGGCGAGAATGCCGCAGCAGCCGATACGCTAACCGGTTCGATTTACCGCGACCGAAGGGACGGCCTCGCGTAAACACAGTGGAACTATACTGTGACCATGCAAAAAGGGCAGGCCACACCCGAAAAGTTGGTCTCTTCACGGTCGACCCAAGAAAAAGGACGATGACCGTCGGAGCGAAAAGCCTAAAACTATGAAAAGGATAGAAAATGGCAAGCGAGCGAATAAGGAAATAAAAATGATCAAGCATACTGAGACAGCAAGCAGCGACGAAAGCTCGAGCGATGACGCAAGCTTCTCGCGCACAGCTGATGCATATCGTGTGATACACGGGAAACATGCACGGGGCAGCGACACTGGCCTCGACATGATTACACTGCCCGTACGCGAAGCAGAACGGGGCAAGATCGAATTTCTGTTTGACACCGGCTCAACCGTGTCATTAATAAAATTAAGAACGCTAAAAGAACAAACCAAAATCCGTGATAAACACATCAAATTGACCGGAATAACTGGGCATTCTATTACGACACTAGGAAGAACGTCCGTGAACGTAGAAATGCACGACAAGAAGATCAAGCATCCCATGTACGTCATACGAGACGATGTCCCAATAGAATATGAGGGCATACTAGTAGCTGATTTTACAAGAAAAAATAATGTTACGTGCGACTACGAGACGGAGATAGCACCGGGAGTATTCCTAGGTAGCTGCCTAGTAGAACCCGAAAATTACACGTGCCCGATAAGTATATAAATACAAATGACAATAAAGTCGATCTACAATTACCTTGTGTTGAAATTGAAGAAATAAATATAAACAACGCACTGAATAGCCACATAGCAAACGTAATCCGAGATACATGGAAACAAGAGATACCGATATCTCGCGTAGAGCGCATAATTAAACTACTTCAATTAAAACATTTAAACGAAAAGGAAAAGAAAGCGATTCTAGCACTATACGAAAAGTTCAGCGACGTCTTCTATCTGGAAGAAGATAAGCTCAAATACACAACTCTCGTGGAACACGAGATACACACCAGGACAGAATCTGCGAGCGTGAATGTACGACCATACAGACTGCCCAAAAAACAAATAACGAAGTAGATAAACATCCGTGAAATGCTGGAACAAGGAATAATCCGCCAGAGCAAAAGCCAATGGAACGCACCATTACTGGTCGTCCTGAAAAAACCTGACGCTACAGGAAAACCGAGATTCCGAGTAGTGGTAGATTTCCGAAAATTTAACTAAATTACGATCAGAGACTTTTTCCCGATCCCGAACATAACGGATATATTGGATCAACTCGAAAACGCAAAGTATTTCACCACGCTCGATCTCGCTGCAGGATATCATCAGATATCAGTAGCAGAAAAGATAAGGGAAAGACGGCATTCTTCACACCGTACGGGCATTACGAGTTCAATCGAATGCCGTTCGGATTAAGGAATGCCCCCGCGACGTTCCAACGACTAATGAACTTAGTTTTAATGGGTTTACAAGGGGAGTATCCCGTTTGGACACGTAACGATTGAACACCGCTCGATTGGACACGCACGATTGGACACGCACGATTGGACACCGCATTATTGGACACCGCATTATTGGACACCGCACGATTGGACACCGCACGATTGGACACCGCATTATTGGACACCGCATTATTGGACACCGTACAATTGGACACACACACATTCATGTGTGTGTATGCAGATTTCTAATACAGTTTACATGGGTTAGCGACTTGGACGGGGTGGATGCGGGAGGGGGGCCGAAGGCCCCCCTTGCACCCCCCCGTGTGTGTGTGTGTGTGTGTGTGTGTGTGTGTGTGTGTGTGTGTGTGTGTGTGTGTGTGTGTGTGTGTGTGCGTGCATTTTCTGCACCACATGGGTTTGAAACTTTCCACGCAAAACGAGATGCTCCTAAAAATACGTACATAGGCATTTAAAATTCAATTTTTTTTCTGGCAAATCGAAGCTTTTTTCTGCCAGAGTTTTTAAGGTTAGATAATCTGTCATATGATATATAAATGTTATTCACTAGAAGACTGCGGTGTCCAATAATGCGGTGTCCAATAATGCGGTGTCCAATCGTGCGGTGTCCAATCGTGCGGTGTTCAATCGTGCGTGTCCAATTGTGCGTGTCCAATCGAGCGGTGTCCAATCGTTACGTGTCCAAAAGGAGGTCACCCGTTTACAAGGTCTCAAATGTCTAGTATATTTAAACGATATTGTTATTTACGGGTTGAGCCTGAGCGAGCATTACAAACGGCTAGTCGCTGTGTTAACACGGCTGAGAGACAGTAACTTGAAACTCCAGCCAGAAAAGTGCGAGTTCATGCGCAAGGAGGTCAACTACCTGGGCCACGTACTCACTAAGGACGGAATTCTACCCTATTTTAAAAAACGACGCCGTGGAGAAATTTCCCACCCCCACGAAAGTAAAAAATGTGCAAACGTTTATTGGACTAGCGGGGTACTATCGGAAATTTATTGAAAATATTTTGAAAATAGCGAAACCTTTAACAATTCTAACGAAAAAAGGAGAGAAATTCGCCTAGACGACCATGCAACAAAATGCGTTCGACATACTCAAAATAAAATTAACTATCGCACCAGTATTAACATACCCGGATTTTAGTGAAGAGTTTCTCGTCACTACTGACGCGTCAGATTACGCGGTAGGAGTGGTGTTATCTCAAGGCACCATCGGCCAAGACCGCCCGATCGCTTACGCAAGCAGAATAATGAATCGAGCGGAATAAAATTATAATACTACTGAAAAGGAATTATTGGCGATCGTATTGGCGGGCAGTGAAACATTTTTGGCCGTATGTATACGGTACAAAATTCAAGATAATTACGGATCACAAGCCACTCGTATGGCTATTTAATGTCACGGACCCGGGATCCCGTCTGATAAAATGGAGACTCAAGCTTGCCGAATATGATTACGAGATAATACACAAGGCAGGCAAAGGCAATACTAATGCCGATGCACTGAGCCGACACCTCGTAATAGAAGATACGGAGGACGTAAACACCGTCGAAGATAACCGACAAGAAGAAAAAACAGCAAACCGGAAATACATGGAAAAAAAAGAAACAGATATTATATGAATATCATGACGTTCTTCTAGGAGGTCATCAAAGAATCGGACGTACACTAAAAAGGATACGATTGGACCATAATTGGCGAAATATCACGAAAGATGTGGAGGACTACATCGCAAAATGTGAACACTGCCAGAAAAACAAATTAAGAGCAAGAACAAAGATGCCTATGGTGATAACAGATACCATCGAAAAACCGTTTGAAAAATGCGCAATGGATATCGTGGGACAATTAACGATAACGACCACAGGCAACAAATATATCTTGACCTTCCAAGATATCCTTACAAAATTTAGCAAAGCAATTCCGATTGAAAGTCAGGACGCAAAGGACGCAAATACAGTGACACGAGCGTTCACCACTAAAATAATTTTTGAACATGGAATACCAGAGAAACTACTCACAGATCAAGGTACAAATTACGAGTGAGATTTTCAAGAACGTATGCAAATTGCTGAAGATCGAAAAAAATGCAAACTACCGCATATCACCCAGAGAGCAACGGAACAGTGGAAAGATCACACCGGACTCTGGCGGAATATCTGCGCCACTACATAAACACCGATCAGACAGATTGGGACGAGTGGCTACCGTACGCTATGTTTACATGCAATACTACACCACATACCGTAACCGGGCTTACCCCCTTTGAACTAATATATAGACAGAGCTACCCTACCTACAGCCCTAAACCAACCGCGTAGATTGACATACTGCTACGACTGTCTATGCGCAAGAGCTACGAGAAAAATTGCAAGCCTCAAGCAGAATCGCAAAAGAAAAAGCAGAAGAGGAAAAACAAAAGGCGAAGAAACAATATGACAAAAACTTAAAGCCAGCAATTTTTAAGGTCGGGGAAAGTCTTACTCTACGACGAGACCGTAAGACGCGGCCGATCGAAGAAATTGGACGCAAATGAATCGGACCGTACAAAATAATCGAGAAAAATAGCGACGTCAACTATACGATAAAAACGGGACAAAAAACTGTACGCGTACACGCGAACCGATTAAAACTATTTATAGAGAAATAAAGGGCTCACCAAGCAGTAGATCTAAGTATAATCCCAAAATAATCCAAAGAAAGAACACAACAAAATGATACACTAATAAAACTTACACACAAAAAAATCATAATAAAACGCTACACTACAAGATAACTACAAACAAAAAATCACGAACAAAATCCAAAACCAAACACTCATACACAACAGACGACCTTGACAAACGCCTTAACAAACGACTTACTGCAAGACGCGACTGAAATTCTCGAATATTTAGCACTAATAAGTACCAGCGCTATTGCGAATTATAAAAATACTTTTTCGTCTGTAAAACAAATGTAATAAATAAAATAGATACAAAAGCAATATAATGTGTATACACGACCACAACAAATATTGTAACCATCTCCCAAGCGAACATGTAATCTGAGAAAAAAAAGAAAATTAAAGACTCTTGGGTGCATAAAAAAAAACGAAAATTAACCAAGAGCCTTTTCTTCGTCAAAATGACAACCAGCGGCGTTATCGCCTTAATTATAATAGTTATCATAATTTATATAATATATACAAAACAAACAACTAGTAAACCATCAAGGCCTAGCAAAGCAAGTTGTCATCTAAGAACAAAACTGTAAGCAAAAACATCGCACTCTCGTTTTCTTGTCTAACGGGGGAGGGATATTGTAAGCCGATTACAACCGTACATTTATTACAATTGCGAAACGCATCTTTCGAAAGACGTTGCAAGAAGCACCTCTTTCGAAAGACGCACAAGAATCCGCCGCGCTCACGGAAGTCCCTAGTAACTTCCGCGAGATTACAACATCGCGCTCGAAAGCAGTTCCGTATCACCCTAGAAATAGGCCCTGCGCTGCACAATTAAACCGCAAGGCTACCGCGTTCTGATGACGAAACGCTTAGCCTCGCGGAAGCTACCGACGCCCGGTCAATGGTCCCAAAAATTACGCCAGAAACCATCGCATATGAGCGCGACCACGCCGTGACCGAGCGGAGAGTAACATAATGTTGTGGCCCTTTGGTGGATAGAGGGCCACCGGTATTTGGGATCGTTCGTCGATACTCTTCGGGTCAGGTTTCTTGAGAGATTGTAGCCGATTGTCGTATAACAATGTGTATATATTTTCTATCTTGATTACACTGAGTTACACTGACTTAATTCGTTAATACCCGTGACAAATATAAAAGGATGAGCGACATACGTTCGTCGCTGTATAATGTGTAGCAAAGCCCGCTCGTTGTCTGTACCTCTGTGTTTATATACACCGATTTTTGGTGTATAACTGGGGAGGGTACTTCCCGGTCAATGACCTTTGGTCAATGTTCTTGCTTAGCCAGCAATTGCTAGCTATGCAGATTCCACCTCAAAATCAGGAGATTTTGGGTGTTGTTTATTAAGCAACCGGGTGCATTGCCTGGTGCGACACCCGGTATGTAGGCCGGGCGATGTCCGCGCGCGAGTTGTCATTTGACACCTTATATCGCTTGCGACATTTCTTGTGTGAGTGCATCACACTCACAACAATAACAACGTCCGAGCTACGTCGCGTACTACAAACCTTATCGCGAGTGATACTTGACACCAACACAGCTGACTGTAAGCGCCAGAGAAAGAAATAAAGACAACGAAAAGCAAGTAAGGAGTGTTTTCCTTTCTCATACATCGAGCCGAACCTTTACCCTTTGGGTCCTAACCCCTAAGGCAGGACGAATCCCAACTACTTACGGGAAAGAATTCCTGAAACGAGCAAACGCTCACAACAATACTGACAACTTAAACCTCATTTACGACCGTATAATAAAATCGGTCTAATCTCTGCTGTTCTGTCTCTCGCTTTTTTGCTTTTGCGTATTTATTTATTTATTCACTTTTTGTTCTGACACTTTGACATCGTGCATACCGACTACTTTTTCTCTGAAGATTTCAGTCCGCTTGCTACCGTACGACCGTTAAGACATGCTAAGCTCACGGACTCGTGTGTAAAATCGCATCTTGTTTTATTTTAATTTATTTCTTTTTTAATGTGTGACGAATTAAGTTGATTTATGACTCCTGTTATACAATTCATGACATGCTGATGTAAGTTGACTACCTCACTTCAACGTCACCTGCGTTTCGATTTTTATTATATCACTATAATTTTTCATTGCGAATTTATTTACTGTGTTATGATATGCCTGTGCACATCATTATAGCATGGTCTTCGCTCGATGTCAAATATAACTAAACTCAATCTTACTTCTATGTAGACTTAGATACCCATTTACTTTCTTATATTATTTTACACACCCACGACTATTGTCTTCTCCCCCACTTCCGTGACACTGATGTAATTGTTGTAGATTTCACTTGAAAAAGACCCGAACCAATGGTCGAAACGTCGTGTACTTATTAATCGTTTAATAAGTTGGCCAGTCGGGTCGATGTAAAAATAGACTTTATTTATTTACTGGCGAGATAACTTTCAATTTTTTATTTTTTAAATAAAAGTTGTGTGAATTTTTATGAAGTCACTTATTAGAATGCTGCAAACTGATTATAAAATTCATAATTTTAATAAAAATTTCTTATATTTTTTATTTAAAAAATATTAATAATTTTTTAAATTAAAAATTTTACAATTTTAATTTTTTATTACATTTTTAAGGAAATTTTAATGAATATGTAATAAAATTTTAGTGACAAATTATTATTAAATTATTATTACTTTAATGAGAAAGTATATTTTGTTAAAATTTTGAATTTGTGACAAAAAATAGACAAAAAAATCAGATATTTTATTAGGTGTACAAATAAGTTTCCGCCGTTTGACAAAAGTTGGCGTCACCAGTAATTTATGGTTAAAATTGTCAAATGTAAAACGCCATTATCGTAAGGGACATCTGTCAACAACATAACCTTGAAATATTAGTGAATTTTTATCAGTATAATATATTCTTTTGTGTGCGAAAATGTCGAGTTTTGAGTCGAATAAGCGTCATTTGCGAGATTTTGATTTTCTTCTTCAATTTGAAGAAATCTGCAGCTGAGGCGCATCAATTGCTTGTGCAATTGCAGAAGCATATGGTGAGGCTGCCTTAAGTGAGAGAAGTTGTTGTGAGTGGTTTTAAAAGTTTAAGAGCGGTGAATTTGAGATCGAAGACAAAGAACGTAGCGGAAGGTTGAAAAAAGTGTACGAAGACGCGGAATTGGAAGCATTATTGGATCAAGATTTGTGTCAAACGCAAAGTAATGGCAAGCGATGGACAATACTTCGAATAAAACATAAGGTTCCGTTCTTTCACAATAAATGCCCAATTTTTGATTAAAAAAAACGGTGGAAACTTATTTGTACACCTAATATTGATGAATTATTAACATTTTATTAAAATTGTAATAAATTTTTAATGCAATTAAAATGAAAAGATTACATCTGTATTGACAAATTAAACATTTTATTGAAAATTATAACTCAGCAAATCTTAGATATTCCCCTAATATTTTCAAAATATTCCCATTATTTCAAAAATGTATTCGAGTGGATATAATATGCCTACGTTCGAAATGGCCACGCGTAAATTTAACCACGTTCGAAATGGCCACGGGAAATAATGCACGGAGTTCAATTTGTCCACATTCAAAACGGCCACGTCTGAAATGGCCACGTTTGGAATGGTTACGTTCAAAACGACGACGTTTGTAATGGCCACGTCCGAAACGGCCACATTCGGAACGGCCACGTATGTTTTATTTGAGCATGCGCAGCGGTCATATTCTCATGCTTAGTCACAAGCGCATGCTCTGTCTAGCACAAGCCATGCAAAAAATGCATAAATATCAATTGAGAAACCCAGCGAGAAACGATAATGAATTCGACACTAATTCTACGGCGAATCGACATCGAAATGATGATTTGTACTATTTTTTTCTTGTATTATTTTATTTACTATTTTGATGTACTATTTTTCACTGTAGATATTTAAATATCTACATACGTATTTTAACGAGCATCTTGTTTTGCGTGGAAAGGCGCAAACTCATGTAATGCAGAGAACGCTTTACGCACGCCCACATGGGGGATGCAAGGGGGACCCTCGGGCCCCTCTCCCGCAGCCACCCCGTCCAGGTCGCTAACCCATGTGCATTGTATTGGAAATTAAGTAAAACATACGTGGCCATTCCGAACGTGGTCATTCCAAACGTAGCGTTTCGAACGTGGCCGTTTTGGACGTGGGCAAATTGAACCCTGTGTAATATTTTTCGTGGTCATTCCGAATGTGGCCATTTCGGACGCTCCCATGGATTCCATATATATTTATATTCTTTCTAGTATATTCATAGATTATCATATGAATCATCAAATGTCCCTTCTTAAGTTCCGCTTTTACGTATGTATGTGCGTGTAGGTATGCATCATGTTTTATAAGTTATATATATACATATAGGATACACATAAGTGGAAAGAAGCCGAATCTTGCTGTAAACTTAATAAATATTATGATGTGTAAAGAATCCCTGAGCTTTGAATCACTCACTTTGCAAACACAGTCGATCTCTGTAAAATAAGCAGACAACCGGCATCCAGCACGCTGGATGTACCCAAGTAACAAGGTGATGTCAAATATCGTTTTAATGATGTTTTCTTGACGTTGCAAACGTCATTAAAACGTCTTTAAGACCATACTTGACCGACTTGACGTCAGTTTGCTACTTGGGTACGTACATACATGACACAGGCTGCGTTCCGTTTCACATACGATCATGATGCGCTTACGCATGACGGTTCATTCGTAGCAATATTCCTTGACTATTCTAAATATATCCTATCACATGTTCTATGAATATCTTTGCCGTATGTATATATAATGTTCATACACTGTTTCAAATATTTTAGGGGACATTTGATGATTCTGTGAACATATTTCTCCCATTGCAGATATACGGCAGTTTTGCGATACAAACGAGATATCTCCCCATATAGCACATACAGTTTCTTTTTAAAGATTTCATAAAGTATTCTTCCTTTCTGAACAGTAATTCCTTAGGAATTCATAGAAGAATGCTTTAAGAACAACGTAGGAAATTACATGCACCATAATTCGAATTCCTCAGAACTTCTCAAAGTATTCATACAGAATTACTTGTTGGAATTCCTCAGAACTTCTTAAAGTATTCATTAGAACTTCTCTAATAAATAGTTTTTCTATCTAGAAAATGTTTTCTATCTATCTAGAAAATGTTAAAGAAATTTCCTGAAATATCGTAATATACGCTGGTGAAGAAATTTGTCAGAATTAAAAAAATTTTTTTCAGGATTTCTGATAAATGTTCCGATTTTTTAATAAGAATTGGAACGTTTCTCAGAAAAATATAAAAAATGAAAAATTCTGATTAATTAAAAAAATTTTTAAATATTTTAAAGTATTTTTAAGAGTTTCTAAGTATTAAAAAAACCTTGAATAAAAAATAAAAAATTCTAATTATTTCTACGGTAATTTTGTAAGAGGAAGAAAACTATGCATGTTTCAGCCAAGCTACAGAGTCGTACCTGTTAAAGCATGTTTAATCTCTGTACCCGAAAAAACGGTCATCCATCCAAGTGTCAATCATCGCCGATGTTGCTTGACTTTAAAGAGGGTACGCATCCTAACGCTTCATGATGATCCATGAACACTTCTTATTTATGCACACATATTTGTTATAGATCATTACAATGGATGTTGTCAGAAGTATGAAACATATATAGTTAACTTATGTTTTTATAAATAAATATAAAGTTTTACAGTTTTTTACTTATTTTTACATATGCGCATGAAATAACATGTGGAATAACTTATTAAAAAATCTGTTTTAGCTCTGTTGGTATAAAATAAAATTTTTTAATGTCGTTTTTTATAATTTTTTAGTATTGTTAATATGCCACATTGTTTCGATAAGTGTATTTTCTTTATATTCTGACGTGTCAATCTACGCTTTTTTAATTTACGCTTTTGTCACTCCAGTTTAACCCTCGGAGAACACACAGGGTCAATTTGACCCTTACCTCGAATTTGATTGTAAATATCTTGAAAGCATTTTGAAAATTGGTGGGCCTGAGGCCTCCTACCTGTAGTTTAGGGTACTAACTATATGTTAAGATGCTCCTTTTGTACAGCGCAACACCTAATAGGTGTTGGGCATTATTTGAAGTCGGTGCAGGGTCATTCTGACCCTGTTGTGTACTAAGCGTCGGTTTTTCAATAGTGAGCACGATGGCATATAGTTTGCGGCCACATATTCAGAATGCCTTAGTACGTGTCGAGCAAGAATATTTCGATGGCAACAGTTCTTCTGAGGTGAATAATGGTCAGTACAGTCAAACACTAACACCATAAAGCTTGTATTAATGAAAGAGCCATTGCTACATGCCGGAGTCCGCGCGGGAAGAATCGACAGAGACATGAATATATTCTCATATATTCTGTCTCTTTTCGTGTTGGATTCAGAATGCCTTAGTACGTGTCGAGCAAGAATATTTCGATGGCAACAGTTCTTCTGAGGTGAATAATGGTCAGTACAGTCAAACACTAACACCATAAAGCTTGTATTAATGAAAGAGCCATTGCTACATGCCGGAGTCCGCGCGGCAAGAATCGACAGAGACATGAATATATTCTCATATATTCTGTCTCTTTTCGTGTTGGATATCCCCACCACTTCGTTTTCTAGAAGGAAAGAAGCACACATACGACAGGTACGAGCCTACCTACTTGGTGCCTACTCGGGTCTCGGGCTGTTACAATTAGTACAAAAAATTTTTACATACGAAAGTAATACTATGTATTCATTGATTGGCATGCATCTTTTAGATAAATTATGTACTCACTTAATGAATACACAGTGTTATCTTTGTAAGCAATTTTTTTTCGTACGAGTTTGAGAATCGGGCCTCAGATTGTATAGTTACGAACCTGTTCTCACACGAAAAAAGACAGAATATATCCACCTCTCTGTCGATTCTCCCCGCGCGCGTCGCGATGCACCAAGGCCCCTCCATTAATACAAGCTCTATGCATAGGAAGCAATTTACTGGCGACTTGCAACTATTGTAGAATGGCCCTCATGGTTTGTTCGTGTTGCTATGCCCTGACATGCTCCTATTCACTTCAACGCACTCTAATAGATTGACGTCATTGGAATCAATGTATTGGAGTGCGTTGGAGAGAATAGGAGCATGTGACGCAGACCTTTAGCGTTTCGACCGGCCTGAATTAATTGCTTCGGAAGCGATTAATGACGTTATAAGGCCAATCACAGCCATTCTTCTAAAGAAGGGAATAACTGTGATTGGCCAGTTCTAGAGAAAAAGAATCTGAGAAGCGGGTTAATCCAGCACCAAAGTCTGTAAATGAACGATGGGAAAGGAAGAAAGATCTTCGCATCCACATTTACACATTTGGTCCCAACATGACTGGGGCCAATACGATGTATTAATTCCATCTTTCCCACATTCCACTTTTACTACTACTTGCTCACTCTTCTCGTACAAGAAACATTACACATATACCTTATAGCCTCAAAATGGCGTTCATGCGAAGACCTTTCTTCCTCTCCTGTCGTTCTACGGGACTGTCCCGATTGCGCATATAAACGATTGGACACAGTAGTATTTCCCCCCAATCGGACACAGTTCTAATTGGACACGGTCTCGATTGCGCACAGCTCTGATCGAACACAATTCCTATCGGATACAAACCGTATTGAACACAACAGCGATTGGACACAGCTGTTTAAATCGGAACAGAATTAATTGCACATGGATCCGGTTGCGCACCGACCCGTTTGCACACGGACCCGATTGCACACGATACGATTCCGCATCGCAGATAGTACATGGGTTAGTGACTTGGACGGGGTGGGTGCGGGAAGAGGGCCAAAGGCTCCTTTTTGCATGTGTGTGTGTGTGTGCGTGCGTGCGTGTGTGTGTGTGCGCGCGCGCGCAGCATTTTCTGCACTACATGGGTTTGCAACTTTGCACGCAAACTAACAAATATGCTACGGGTAGTTTGAATGAGCTGAAAATTGTAATTTTAATTCAGAATATCTTAATATTGGCTCAGCACTTTGTTTTTGCATTATTCTGCGATGCGGAATCGTATCGTGTGAAATCGGGTCCGTGTGCAAACGAGTCGGTGCGCAAACGGATCCATGCGCAAACGGGTCCGTGTGCAAACGGGTCGGTGCGCAAACAGATCCGTGTGCGAACAGGTCGGTGCGCAATCGAATCCGTGTGCAAATGGGTTGATGTGCAATCGGGTCCGTGTGCAATTAATTCTGTGTCCGATCAATTTTGTATTCAATAAGGTCTGTGTCCGATTAGGATTATATCCAATTGGGTCCGATCGGGGCGGTGCGCAATCATGATTGTGTCCAATCGGGTCCGTGTCCAATCTGGATTACGTCTGTGTCCGCGAAATCGCGTGAGTTCGCTAGGTTCCCTGTAGATGTTAGCAACTTGTGGATGATCCGTTACCGACTTATGGGTGATGATGCCCGTGAGCCGTGTACGGCACGTGGCGCCTGTGCTTCTTGTGCTGAGAATGAGCTGACTTTGTTACTGTACCAGAGCTATCCTTGTCTTCCCCTGTTAGAAGAACGTGATCCTAGTTAATGAGTCGCACTGAGTTATCGCTGAAAGATCTCACGGTACCTTTTTTCACTCTGTGGCGGTCTTCCGCCACTCCAGTCAGCGCGCCTACGATGCTGCGTGCTCGCCACCTACGCTGCTGCGTCTACCGCCGCGCGCTCGCCGCCCACACCGCGCGCCGCTATTTCCATCATCGCGCGCTTGCCAGTCGAGTAGTGCGCGGCGCCGTCGACAGTCGGCCGGGGCACTCAGGAGTAAAATGCAACTGTCGCGCTATATGAGGACTACACGCAGCGCGGATTAATTGATCTAAAAGTAAGTTTCCCAAGCGGAGAAGATATTCTAGAATAAACTCTAGATACTTTTCGAGCGTACTTTTTTTGGTTACGACGGGCCTCCATGTCGGAGTGTGCTCATCGAAAACTACAACCACGGGCCTCCTCACGGGAGCGTGCTCGTTGGATCTTCGTAGAGTGAGCTCAACAACTAGGCCTCTTGCCGGAGTGTGCTCGACGGGCCTCTAACGGCATTACACTGCCTCAAAGAAGGAAGCCAGCTCGGCCAACAAAGCCGCCATGATCTCGGCTCGACATACGAGGACTCCAAGACTTAAAACAAACATTGGAGAACTCCGACGTTTCTTGGCCCAACACTCCGGATAGCCAGCGACGCCACCACGACGAAAATTTCGGGGCATCCACCCGAGGGTTAAGAAGAAACCACAGCAGCTATTCGAAGAGACCTCTGTTTCACCATAATAACCAACCATCCTTCTTAGGACGTCGGACAATCCGCCTTTTTCAGGGCGACCAAATAACTTCACGCGGTGGAATCTCTTGTGGGAAGTAGAAACACCACACACTCTAACACTACGCTAGTAACGAACTGCGTGTTTCACACGGATCATGAGTAAGAGCGCGCGTTAGTAAGTAAGAGTGACTAACAAGTCACTAACATATGTACATTGTAATGGAAATCTGTAAACACATGTGAACTTTACATTGTTTACAATGTATATGGGTTAGTGCGCATTTTTTGGAATGTGGCCGTTCCGAACGTGGCCATTCCGAACGTGGCTATTTCAAATGTGGCCGTTTCGAACGTGATCATTTCGAACGTGGCCTTTTTGAACGTGACCATTTCGGACGTGGCTGTTTCAAACGTGGGCAAATCAAACTTCGTGCAATATATCCCGTGGTCATTCCGTACATAACCGTTTCAAACATGGACATTCCAAACGTGGCCATTTCGGACGTAACCGTTTCGGACGTAGCCGTTTCGAACGTGGGCAAATTGAATTCCGTGCATTTTTTTTGTGGCCATTCCGAACGTGGTCGTTTCAAACGTGACCATTTCGAACGTGGTCAAATTTACGCGTGACCATTTCGGATGTTCCCGGCCTGCAGCGTTAGTCAACCATGACTATTTTTTAAAAGGCGTTCATAGCGAGTAGGCATTGTTGTACGTGACAGCTCGACGCAACATAGGCCGGCTCCGTAACTCAATCTCAGCAGCTGTTGTTCCAGAAAAGACCACATCAACAGCCGGTGAGTCAAACTGAGCTCACTCATGTTTTCCAGACATATCACTCTCAAAATTTTCTGGCGATTATTCCGCGTGGCCAACATTCAGAGATCTGTTCGGAAGTTTGATCACTGACAACAAGCGACTCACAAAAGTGGAACAGGTCTATTATCTGCGCTCATCTTTGGAAGGATCTTTGGGAGGATAAAACTTCTTTATGTGCAAACGCGTACTTCGTTTGTCCGCTAAACGTCTTTCAGATACGGAGCGGCTTAGCGCTGAGCCCGCAAATGCGCGTGCTACGATTATGAGGAATTGCTAAAGGATGTTCGAATAACTTCACAATGTCCGGATGACGTCACAAACACTTCCTTTATTGTTTCCGACTCGTCGCGAACGTTGCGGCGCCCCGCTTCTTTCAATCCTTCCGCGCCTGTTCGACGATGGCCGTTTATTACAATTAGGTTTAACAACGTATAAAGTTAGTCGCTTGTTCGCGATAATTAAACAGTTCACGCGGGTCTTGATACACGATACACCCGCAATGAAGAGATCGGTCTCTTTGTCAAGCCGCAACGTACGTTTCGGAGCGGCGATGCAACGGCTTTTAATCCGCCTTTTACAGAATATTACTTGCCGGCTAACCGGTTTGCGACCACGAATGAACGATTAGTGTCTTTCGAGTTTAATAGGCAAAAGTGCACTCAACATATACGCAAGATCTCACTAGATTTTCGATACTCGCGGAGACGACGATCTTGCTTCTATAAGTTTTGAGCGCCGACTGACTACCGCGACGCGGCATTTTGAGCTCGAACAAGAGCATCATGTTTCTGCTCGGTCCAGGACATCCTGCGTACATGAGCATCTCAGGGTATACGAATAAGACGAGATCACGCGGATGCCACGAGCGAGCGAGCGAGCTGTTTGTATCCTCGCTCGCGCGCGGCACCCGAAAACATGGTGATCAAGCGCTCTCGCGCGAACATACCGCTCGCCTTGAAAACGCAGATTTCAATATAACAATTGCAAATGCTAAACCGATAAGCTAAATAATGAAAGGGAACTGGAAGATAACAAAAGAGAAGGTGACCGAAAGATAGTCCTCGCTAAACACACGCATGAACAGAACAATGGCTTAAGAGTGAAAGCCAGAAGGCCTTACAATTCAAAACGATGGATAGATAATTACAATAATAACAGAAATTCAGCCGCCCGCCTGGCTGATACGCAACTTATAACTAACTTATCTCTATGAAAACGCGCGCAATGGAACGCAATACAGAATAAAATTACTATTTGTCGGATGCATCACCTTCGACGGACAGAACACAATGCTGACCGATCGGACGTCGGAACTCGGACTTAGCGGTTTTTACCGTAACGACGCGGGTGAGACCGTCCGATCCGAGGTGAAGGCGTGTAATACGCCCGAAGTGCCATTTACAGGGAGGCAAAAGAGGGTCGCGCAAGAGTACAAGTTGCCCGATTTCCAACAAAGGTCGAGGGCGGCGCCATTTGCTCCGCTGTTGCAATGTATTCACGTAATCCTGGGACCATATTTTCCAAAATCGTTCGGCCATATAACGAACGATCTGCCAACGCGATATTCGATTTTTATTGAGGTGAAGCATCGATGGCTCCGGAGCGACGGCAAGAGCCGAACCGATCAAAAAATGTCCCGGCATTAGATAATCATAATCATCGAAAGAATTAGACAATGGAGCGATGGGGCGCGAATTTAAGCACGCCTCGATGTGGCAAAGAAGCGTAGAGAACTCTTCAAACGAGAGGGTGTTTTCCAACAACGCGACGTAAGTGATATTTCACACTGCGTACGCCGGATTCCCACATCTCGCCGAAATGCGGTGCGGATGGCGGAATAAACAGCCACTGAATGTTATCGCACGCAGTTTTATTTAAAAACTAAGGATCGCGAAGAGCTGACTGATAGGCTTTCTTGAAAATAAACAATTTTAAACCATTATATAAGTAACCAGTATATTAATTTATTATATAAAAAATTATTATATATATAAAAGTATTAGAAGTATAAAAAAGTATAAAAAGTATATAAAAAGAGTATAAAAGTATAAAAGTATATAAAAAGTATATAAAAGTATAAAAGTAGAGGAACATATAAAAAAAATCATATAAGAGGAACATATAATAAAACAGTAATTAAAATAGCAGGTCACTCAGATTTCTCCATCTTCGGACGGTGGTTCCATGTTAAACAACCTCCTGAGGTCCCACACGTCAGCGTCAAAATTATAATGTCCGTATGCGTGTTCCCTATTTTGGTTGTTTCTCCACTGGTCCCCTTGGCGGAAATACCGCCTCCACCGAGCTGCGGCGATATTGATGAACCCCGATATACGGATTTCATCAAATCCAAAATATGGCTGTAAAAAAAAAAACATTTTTATTTAATCATGCTGCATGTATCCAAAAACAAATTTTGTAGTTGCAAAACAAATACTATATTACATACCTGCTCACCAACGGGCCCACGTATGGACACTACATTATTTAGCCAAATAATCGATGTGTGGCTCTGCGGCACTCTTACAAATGTTCGGCCGTGAACGGCCGTGGTCGGTCCATGTGGGACGTCACCAATGTACACATACTGAAAAATTAAAAAAAAATTCATATTATTTACACCAATTGCGATTTAAGCTTAATGAAAGAAAGAGAGCCCTCACTCGCGGAACAGGAATCCAGCAACGAACGCGCTTTCCCCCGTAAGCAGGAAGCTAAAACCACCGCCTTCTCCGACTCACTCCAACGATTCGCGTTCGCGATGAGCGAAAATTGTGTCAAAAATTCGCGTAATGGGGACGTTCCATCGAAAGTGTCCGGTTTTAATTTTATGCCGACAGGCGCCCGCATGTCCCCCCACGCCTCCATGCTCGCACCGCTCTCACGTAACGCGTCCCCCACGTTCCCGGCCGAACGAATATTATCAGAGAGACTTAGCTGGTTCTCCGTCGCTCGGGAAAATTGCAGCCGTCGAAGTGCCTCCACAAACTCCCGCTGCTGCTGCGCCTGCTCCTCTCGCATCCCCCGGAGTTCCTCTAAAAGAAGCAGGAATTCCGGCGCCGCTGCTCCTGAAGGAGGCCTGGGAGTCACGACGCGCCTCTTTCCCGTCTCTCGCTCCAAATCTCGTGCGTCCGCTCTGTCTCCCTCCGCAGCGGCAGAAGCGTGGGATCGGGTCACCACAGGGGAACGTTGGATGGACATCTTCGAATTTCTTGTTCTCTCGTTCTTTCACTCCGCGCACTTTCTGTCTCTTAAACTCGCGCGCGCTTCACAGGATCCGACAAACGGATCCCGGACGAGCCCCCAAAAATGTAACGAGCGCGCCGCGGAAATGAAAGACACTTTTAAACTCAAAAAAACCAAGCAGCTTTTATTAGTGCGTCCGACAAGGCTCGAGACCGAGATAAGACTCGTTGTTGACAAACGTTACCAAGAGCATGACAATTGACAACGCTCTTGGAAAAATCAATATATCGATCGGCTTCGGAACAGCTGAGTCGCAGTCGCGGAGTATACCGGGCGACGCTCGTAACATTATATTAAATTTATTTTAAAATTTTATATAAAAAAAAGTTTAATTAAGAAAATTATACTTTATTATTTAATTTTCTTAAACAAAAAAGGAAAAAGTATTGAATAGAAAAAATAATAAAAAATAATACACTAGCAGTATTGAAATAAAACTATAATATTTTTAATTTAAAAAGAATATATTGCTATAATTTGAATATATTTCAATTTGAGAGTGATTTTTGTACTTACCCCCACAACCGGATACTCAATACGCAATCTATGGCCAAAGTTTGACATGTTGCTAGCACTTCGACACAAGCTTTTACAACTACGACACGAGCGATCCAAACTAGCGTTGAGGAGCAGACCCCCATCATTATATAGTGAAGATGTACGTGACTTTTACTTGAGAAACAAATTTCTCAACCATGTCAGCTTCGTAGAATTTTTTATCTGCGCTTACCATTGTCTAACAAGAACTAAAACGTATGCGATTTATTAGCAAGATTGTCTTATATGATGCTGGCACGGTCAACGTCTCGGTCAACGTCTCTGTCGAAGTAAAGCAGTGTTTTCAAACAACTCCATAAAGAGCATATTAAATGTATTATATTGAATCATATACATCAAACTGCACCATCGAATCACATTGTACATCTGTTGAACCAGAATTGAACCGCTATCAAACCGTATTATATGTTTATAAAACAGCATCATACAGCAATCGAACTGCATCACTATAATTGAACCGTTATCAAACCAGATCGTACAGCAACCAAACACATCTATCAAATCACAATTAAACCATCGCTTGAGAAATAAAATTTGAAAAGCATATTCTCAGCCACGTCAGCTTTCATAAAATTTTTTATCTGCACTCGCCATTGTCTAACAAAACGTACGTGATTTATCAACGAGACCGTTTTATATGATGTCTCGGTCAACGCCTCGGTCAACGCCTCGGTCAACGTCTCGATCGAAATGAAGAACTGCTATCAAACCACATCGTACAGATAAAGAACCGTTATCAAACTGCTTCATACAGCTGCCGAATCATAGTTGAACCGCTATCGAACCACATCATACAGCTATCGAACCACTATTGAACCGTTATCAAACCGTATCATACAGCTATCGATCCGCTATGTAACCACTATCAAACTGCATCATACAGCTATTAAACTGCATTGTACAGCTATTTAACCGTTATCAAACTGCATCATACAGCTATCAAACTGCAGCATACAGATAAAGAACTGCTATCAAGCTGTATTATACAGCTATCGATCCACTATTAAACCGCTATTGAACTGCATTGTACAGCTATTTAACCGTTATCAAACTGGATCATACAGCTGTCAAACTGCATTGTACAGCTATCAAACTGCATCATACAGCTATTGAAACGCATCGTACAGCTATCAAACTGCATCATACAGCTATTGAACCGCATCGTACAGCTATCGAACCGTTATCAAACTGCATCATACATCTATATATTTTATATGTACAGGAAAAGATAGAAATAAACATTTTATTGCGTTTTATTTTTCTTTATTTTAAAAAAATTTCGCAATTATTTTGGTGTTGCGACCACCAGTTATATATTTTAAATACATTTTGTAAAGCACAATTCTTAACATGTTTTTCACATTGTATAGTATTACTAACATCTAGATTATTTAAAGATTCAATGTCTTCGTAATCCGCATCCAATGTCTTGATATATATCCCATCATCAGTATCTTTATCAACCATTCTTTCTCTCTCAGTATGTTTATCAAGCATTCTCGTTTCTGAAGTCCCTTAACGTATACGATAGTTTTTCTGTCATCATCTTCCGTATTACACACAGCAGATGTAATCAGACGTTTCACCATGCTGTACGGTATCATCCCGTCTTTCCATTGCAATCCATGATGATATGCAATCAACCAAGAAGCGCAAGACTTGTCGGATTTTGTAAGAACACGCCATGGCATGGGGCTAGCAAAAATGTAATGCGTGAGAACGAATCCTTTTCTCAGTACCGCCACTTCCTTTACAATAAATTTTTTATCGACAATGAATCCTTGCAGATCCACAAATGTCGGTACGATCATTATGAGTAACTCTTCAAGACTGTACTTTAATACCAAATATCTCAGTTTTTATCAGTTTGATGTTACGTGATTTTGCGCACTACGTTGGACAACGGACAATATTCAATTACACGATCATGTAAAATGAGACAATAAGCGGTAGTATTCGCGGGAACATTTTCTTTGCAATCAAATTCTATGCGCACATCTACGGTAGCACTCTTGACGCATTCGTTTTGTCGCGAACAGTCAGTGACCGCAAAAGGCCCTTTTTCCAGGAATGTGATTACGTTGAGCAGCGTTTCACACTCATATCCATAATAAGATTTACCAAAACGTCGATACATGTCATACAGAATTGCATATCTAGATTTACGAAAGTCTAAATTCATATCGTCATACGGATAAAATTCGGAGTTTAGATAAAGTTTTACGTTGATCAAATTACAGTCGTCAAAGATTGTAACATCTTGAGACATATTTTTTCGACCAGTCTGCAATGCAAAGATAACGAAGCGCGGTTTCTCGAGCTGAATTGCAGTTTTAACAGCCCATGAATGTTTCGTCGTACTCTGCAGCAAAGGGTACTCATACAGATCCCAGGAGCGAAAACTCATACTTAGACATTGTCCACTCTCCAAAGCTCGCAGCAATGATAATTTGTTGACTTCGTTTAACGTAACATGCGGCATTCGCCACTGCACTTTAAATAATTCAATTTCCGGTTGAGCCGTAGAATTTCTGACGATAGAATTGTTATCGTTCCGCGCTCGTATCAAGATCAATTCGTGACGAGCGTTAACAATCACGCGTTTGTAATCTTCGCAAAGGCCCAATAATACACTAAGCGGTACGCAAAAATTGAAGTATCCTTCTGGTAGGTTATACGAAAATTCCTATCCTGCATTCTGCATAATTACTGCTTTGTCATATGATAACGATACATAGTTCTTGAGAGTGTTGGTTATTCCAACGTTTCTGTTGCGATCAATTTCCACACCGTTGAGTTCATATCGAATTTCATCAAACATGAACGCCACGCAATTATTTCCGAGATTTATCTCATCCTTATCCTTATCGTCTTTTTTCTTCATCACCAATCTTCCTTCGACGTAGAGAAAACTTTCACATGGTAACGTGTATAAATCCTGCTGTTGTATGGGTATCCTTATTTCATCGCTGTATCCAAAAGTGGTGTTGGCGTACGGATTGTACGTATGAGTCTCAATCTTGACGATGCTGTCGTCAAAGATCGGCTCGCCTCCAATGTTTAAGATGTTAGACATCTTAGATATTTCGTACGACGAATCCCAATGATTTTAAAAATTCAACGTTTGACGCGGAGAGTTTCTTTTTATCAGACGATCAAATATTTTTAACTGTCGTACAATTTATGTCACACGTCCGAATATTCTTGATTGGTGTAAAAATTGTGTCCTTCACCTGCTCATTCAACACAAGCATCTCACGTTATCGTCTTCGTACGTGTAATCTAACGGTAATCTCTCCGCGAAAATCGAGTAATTGACCGTCCTGATCCACAATGCGAATCGTCAAATCAGTAATGCTCCGACGATTGGAAGGTAAATGATCTGTGCAGGTGTTTCCGATATCTTATATCCTGGTGGCACCCTCGGTGAAAATTCGTGTATCGTGTGTACGCACTTATCGTTGCTGTACGCACCTGCAGTCACGTTACATTCTATGCGAATAATATTTACGTTTATGATATTTATAGGTGCATCCGATTAATGCCACAATCGCGATTCAAGAATACGACGCGATGAAAATCCCAACAGCAATCCAATGTTGTTAGGTTTAATGAAATTTATCCGATAAGCACACATAATCTCGCTCTTCATTGTATTATTGTTAGCACGAATCACCAGCGGATATTCGCACTCGTCTTCATCTTCTTTGCGAAACGTCCTCTTTCCCGCAACATCGGGATAAGATTGTAAAATTGCGCGTTTCAAATATCTATCTATATCACGCAATTCATACGATCCTTCCGGAATCATAATTTCTTTGTCGTCTTTGTCATAGTAAAATTTGTTATTCGATGAATTTACATTAGGTATGGCATAATATGTTTCAAAATCTGTGAGGCCGAGTTCGTAATCGCCATCGCTCAAATCTACGGCTGGAAAATAGCTTACCGCGAGGATGCTACTCTTGCCGGTTAGCGTAAACGTCAGTGACATATTGAAACGAATACTGAGTTAAATTGCACAATGTTAGCCTTTAAATTGATTATTAACTGTTTGGAGAAAACGCAAACACAGTTGACCGCAGCTGCTTTGATCGTAACGTTGATAGGGCGTGTGATTGTACTCGATCCGCTTTACATCTAAATATTGCACCAGTTCTTTCGGCGGTCTAAGATTGCCGAAACTATCAAAGTATATAGCGCGATCTCCCCTCTTTGCGTATGCCACCCAGTGTGTACCCGATCCTTCAGCATTATCTAAATTTACAATACCACTCTCATTTCGATATGCTCCAGCCGTTGGTAATACCGTACGCATAAAAATTCCTCTAAAGTATGGAATATGGAATGCGCATACGTTTTGCTAGCTGTAATAATTGTATGTTGGTAGTTACACCTTTCGGCATTTTTAACGTCTTTTTGACGTTTTTTTTCTCTTTTCATCAAAACTTCTTGTCCACGCTTGTATGGAGTGAGATAAACTCCATGACCTTCCATGACGTGATTATGACGTTTCAATTCTTTCAGCTGACACTGCGCTGCCTCGTTATCATTCACAACTTTCGCAACTCCCGCCGCTCCGCCGACCAACGACCCGAGAACTCCCAATAGCGGTAGAATGAGTAAAACACCTCCGCGTTTCGCTACCGGAAGTATTCGTTTACTCGCTCTTTTCTTTTTATCTCTTTTTCTTTTTATCTCTTTTTTTCTTTTTCAAGCCCATACCGATTTTCATCTTAGTCTTCATAGCTGCCCAAACGGTTGCTGCAGCAGCTCTTTCTCCGAAAGTCGAATCGTTCGCTGTAATGCGTTTTCGCGCTTCCGCAGCGAGTATATTGTCAGCTCCGTGTCTGTCGGTGAGTTCGTTGCTCCGGGAGTACGCAATGTCGTGTTCGCGACACGCCACGTCCAACGGATTAATACCCCGATCGCCTCTGGCCAATCGCTTTTTCAGTCTAGTACCCGGACCGCAAAATTGATATCCAGGTATATGCAGTTCAAAAGGAAGCGCATTTATCGCACGATTTAACAAGCCGCGACCTACCGCTGGCATTCGCGACAATTCTTTATCAACGGTGCGGGGCCGTCGATGTGCGTCTGCTGCCACGATTGATTATAATGCTCGTAACAACGACGATAGCTTTGAACCTCTGGATCAGTCTTTATATGTTCCGGAAGCCTATCCCACACGTGTTCGATATAGTTGCCACACACGCGTAGCAAAATAGGTTTCGATACGAATTCTAACTGTTCGGCGCTCAAATCGAGTATATCAGAGGGATGTGACAATATGAGAAACATTTTACATACTGAACAATTTTGCTCGACGCGTCTCTATAAATAGATCGGTCTTAATATAATTTTTATCAGTTCTTATGAGAGGGGAAAAATATGCGGTTCGTACAACATTCACCCGCGATTAAAATAACAAATTTCGATGACAGGATAATGTCCGAACGAAAGATACGGAGACATGGAAACATGTTGCCGAGTTCTATACGCGGTATAATTTGCGGTCCGTCAAATTGTGGCAAGACAAACGTATTAATAAGCTTGTTGGAAAGTCCGCATGGAGTACGTTTTGAGAATGTGTATGTGTACTCGAAATCATTACAACAACCGAAATATCGATATTTGGAAAATTTATTGACACCGATTGAAGAAGTTAGTTATTTTGCATTCTCCAATAACTGTGATGTCATTCAGCCGAGTGAAGCGCTTCCGAATTCCATTTTTATCTTTGATGACGTGGCGTGTGATAAGCAAGATACGATAAGAGACTACTTTGCAATAGGGCGACACGTGGACGTCGATTGCTTTTCTATCTCTGTCAGACGTATGCAAAGATACCGAAACATCTTATACGCGACAATGCGAATTTGCTAATTTTATTCAAGCAGGATGGTACTAATCTAAAACATGCGTACAACGATCATGTAAATACCGATATGTCTTACGAGGATTTTAGCAATTTATGTCATATTTGTTGGCAACAAAAGTATGGATTTTTAGTGATAGATAAGGATAGTGCGCTCGCTAATGGACGGTATCAAAAAGGATTTAATGACTTCGCAATACCATAAAGCAATTAGTTGTTTTCGATACGTTGACCAAGTAGCGTTTCTCAACATGGATAACACAAATAACAGTATGAATCGTGAGAAGATTGTGAAAGAGATTGCAAAAACGAGTGATTCAATTCGCAAAAAATATCGCGCTTTGAAAGCGGGTAAAGTGCAAGAAGAGATGGCGTTGGAGAGACACTTTAAGCCCATTGTCGAACCATTAAAACAGATTGTTGAAAACACCGTTGGTGATGTATCAGATCCGATTAAGAATGAAACGTTCTTTTCGGGGGAAGACGAATACTCAGAACCAAAACCGAAACGAAAGCGGTTAAACGCTTCGCTTAACAATTCTATAATGACCTCTACTCCTGTTAAAAAAATGAGACGATCAAAAACTGTACCAACTAATTTGAATGAAACATCGCAAATATTACATGATAGCGATTTATCATACAGTCATGTGCCTTCTGTCGAAGACGTTTTTGAAGTCGCAGCCAATGAATCGCTTGTGACGTCTATTCGACAACAGTTGGAAACGCGAGAAGGACGTGAAAAGTTGCATGCACACTATGGTCCATTAGGTCAAAAATATATGGGAGCTGTTCTGAGTGGTAAAAAACCAGTCATAATAGATACTGTTTATGGAGTTTATTTCACCGACTTTGGAACGATGCTCGGCGATAAACGCATCGACATACATAAGAATGACAGCATAGTCATAGATGGTAAAATATATGTGGGAACACCTGGTCTGTATGAATTAATTTTCATGAAAATGCCCAACATGTACACGAATAATGATCTGCAGAATTATAAAAACATTCTATTGGCAACAAATGCATATAGACGCGGGCATATTGCACATAATCAAGTAATGGGCAACAAAGGGTCTAAATATAAAAATATAATTGCGCCCTTAGTAACAGACATAAAAGTTGGACAAGGTATACCGAGCGCTATTACATTAAATGATAACAAAATCGATTATGTTCATTGGGATGATCCCAACGAGTTTGTGGATCGCCTTCGATTGCTCGAGGCCTCACACCAGGCAGGGCACAATGCTCACGACAACGAGATTCTATCAATTATTGAAGAACTTTGCGAGGTTGGTCTTATTATAAATTAAAACTGCATAAAACAAACCATTTAGTCAACATCAAAATGTCAATCAACAAGTTTGGAACATCGCTTGGAAGAGGTGGTGCGGAACCATACTACCAATGGAGTGGATTAGTCAGAAATTACGTGCGCGATAACGCTCTTTGCATGACTGCCACTGATTTTGATGCAAAGTCGCGCAAAATTCAACGTGTAGCGCTGCCTGTAGACGATACTGATGCAACCAATAAACGATACGTGCAGCAGACCGTGAAAATTTTAAAGGATCGACAGGATGAAATCGAGAGGAAGATTGAGGCACTTCAAAGTAGAGTGGAAATCACAGCTCATATGCTAAACGAGTTTCAAAGACAGCTCGACGCGGTGACTCATCGTGCAGAGTAAAAAAGTCGATACATCGAATATATGTGTCATTTACATATTATACTCCAAACATGTCTGAGAAACAATTGCTGGTTGAGGAGTTGCATGCTCCGGCGAGAAGAAATTTTCCTCGAAGACATGTCATAGTTCGCGGATATGATGACCTGTGGCAGGCGGATGTGGTTGAGATGCGTCCTTACACGCGATTTAACCGAGGTTATCACTACATACTTACCGTTATCGACGTGCTGAGCAAGCATGCATGGGCTGTGCCGCTTAAGGCCAAGAGTGGTAGCGAAGTTGCTATTGCGATTGCAAAGATAATTCGGAAAGATGAAAGATGTCCGAAAAATTTGCAAACAGACAAAGGAAAGGAATTTTATAACGCAAACGTGCAGAAACTATTAAAAAACATGATATTAATCATTATTCTACGTACTCCATAATGAAAGCATCAGTTGTCGAACGCTTTAATCGCACATTAAAGAACGTTATGTAGAAACAATTTACACTCAATGGAAATTATAGATGGCTCGATCTGCTGCCACGTCTCGTGTCAGATTACAATGTACGAAAGCATCGAACTATCGGCATGCGAACCATCGATGTTACGCCTGCAAACGCTAAAAAACTCTTAACCACAGTGTATAGTCACGTAAAAATTGCGGCACCCGCGCGATTTAAAGTACGTGACTCGATGCGCGTCAGCAAATTCAAAACTGTTTTTGAGAAGGGTTATACACCAAATTGGACTACGGAGATATTTAAAATTATTAAAGTACAGCGTACCAATCCTGTGACATATGTACTGGAAGATTTTTGTGGAAAACCTATCGCTGGAGGATTTTACGAATATGAGCTGCAGCGTGTTGCAAATTCTGACGTGTATCTCGTTGAAAAAATATTGCGCAGAAAAGATGAGATTTATGTCAAGTGGTTGGGATTCGATGGATCGTATAATTCATGGATACATAAAGACACTGTTATTTAATCCAATAAAAATTGTTTTTATTATATTCACATAAAAGTATAATGTAACCAAATACATTATTATATTAATTTTATATTATGTGAGATTTATTTATCATTCTTCCTAAATACATTTTTATTAATACTTGTTTTTTAACATAAAAATATATAAAATTATTTTTAATGTAAAATGTGAAATTTAAAAGCTATATAATGTTAAAGATATTATAGTGGTATTCGATAATGTCCCTACGGTAACGTTTCAACTGAATCGAGTATAAGGTATCTCTTGTCATCATGTGGACTTAGAGCGATTTTCGTTTCGGACACTTTATATACTTTATGTAGCTTGGATCTTATGCATGATTGGCGACGCGTCATCTCGATATCATCTCTCAAACACTGGGTATAATCATCGAATGTTATGGTTCACGCTACTACATTATTCTTGACACCTTTCGCCTTTTAGTGTCCTCCTTTCCATCTACCTTTAACGCATACATCTTTGCTCTAAGTCCAACGAACTCAGTCATTATCACACCATTATTCTTATCTTTCATCAAGCCCGGAACTTTTTTATTCTCGAGAGACATACCGTACGCGTTGTCGATCGGATAATCGCTCGTGTCGAACCTAGCGATATCACGTTTCATCGTCTCGTAAATATCCTCGCACTCGACGAGGTATATGAGACTGTCGGTGCCGGTATACATGACTCTACATTTGTCACGATACAGAGGTAGCATGTACTCGTGGTGAAATTCATATAGACACGTCTTAAAAATATCTAGGATACACATGCCTACGTAAATCGGCTTATATAATTTCACCTCGAGTTTTCTAAGTTCAACGGCGATTAAATTTTCTGCAAAAATACTTCGACTATGAAAATTTGGTTTCGCGATCATTGTCTCCGCACCATACCGCCCCACCCATTTTGTCAACAACTTAACGTCAACGTGATTGCGCACATTCTTCATGGTTTTACCAAACACCGCATTATTCATTAATTTATACAAGTTTTTTTCAAAATCATTTTTGGCGAGTGTCCGAAATCGTGTATTTAACTCTATGTATTTACAGAGCTATGGAGATTGTGCGAATTGTAATATACGGTGTATCTTCGCGATATGAAGACCGCATGCACTGCTGCAGGTTGCGGTAATGTATAACGTAACGTTTCTTATCATATAGCGTGGCGAGAAGTTTACATTCACGCTTGCCTGGTGGTTTATCACGTGTTGGGCAGAAAGGTAGGTCAGTGTGCTCGTCGTGAAGGTCTCGGCGATACTCGAAATCAACTTCGAGAATGTATCCCGTTGGTGAATTAACAGCGATCGCATTTATGTTAAAATTCGAGACTTCGATCCATTGAAATTCTCCATACGGCAGCGGCTGACACATCGCCCAACCGTACAAATTATTAACGTCAAAATACATAAGATATGAGGATGGTTTCGATGGGTCGTACGTCTGCATGTATTTGTTGTTAGCCTGTGCATATTTGCCTGAATATTGACTGACACCGCCGCGTATACCGCGTTCGATGAACATTACCATGTCAATGTCAGTAAGCAGTTCGAAAGTAATTTTTTTAAATTTTAACATAGCGTCCCACGTGTATCCGGGGAGAGTATAATAATGTGCTGGATCGAGACCATAACTTTCTAAGCATTTATCGCGGAAATTTTCAAAAATGTCAGCTAACATTAACACATCCGTTTTCAAATATAGATCGCTGTATTCACCTAACGTTCGAATGGAGAATCGCTTCCATACATCTCGGCGTGCACGTAATCACTCTCGGATACAGTATCAGAGGTCAGGGAACTGAAAAATGATTCGCGCGGCCTGCAGTTTATCCACGCAGTCAATGTACTCATACGGAAATACACCTTTTCCTGTCAATAAATCGAAATCCTCGTCAGATAAGTGTAAAAATTCGGAACGTACAATTTTTAATTTTTCTTTGCCTAGAAATGGTTAATTTTTCAAGACTAGTATTTAAAAATTTATATGAATCTATGAACCGTAGTTTTATGTAATTGTGTGGATCTAATTTATCAGCTGTGTCTACAACATGTTTTGTAAAAGAAATGTACTTTTCTTTTGTGATGGGGAGTACGTCGGTCTTTCCTTTGAACGCTGTGGCTATTTCCTTAATAATAAAATGTGAATCGTATCCAGATAAATTATTGGCATGTATGATACATTTCGATAATTTAAATTGCAGAGAGAATGTGCAGGACCGCGGTAACGACGAGTCAAATGACAATGATCGCGCACCCGCGTATCATCCGACGCGAATGGCTTATCGCAGATATGATACCGCGTCGCGCTACGGTATGCCTCCAATTGTTCCTCCGATAATGTTTCCATGGGGACATTAGTTGATAAACGAGTCTTAACATTATACGCTAATTCTTCAAGTTGTTTAGTGAACCACGCGACGCAATCTTTATCGTGACGAAACCGGTACGCTGATAACGTGTTGTCGTACGAGCATCGCACGTAATATCAGATGCTAAATACCTCATGTTGTTGATATGTGTACGACGTTTACTCTGTATCATGTTGCGTCTTCCGCAACACACACTCAAGGTCCGCGTAGACGATAAAGGGCACTCGTTCCTTGTGGTTTACATTCCGGAAATTCAACCACTTGTCGTCTTCAGCGGGCAATGTGATAGCGCAGTCGTTCATTCTCTGACAGTCTACAGCGTGTGATTGCAACCTCTCGCATGATGAAAAATAGATCAAGCACCTGTGAAAAAATGATGGAAACATTTTTAATTACTTTTTTTTGCTAGATCATGTGAATTATTTTAATATATTATACATACCGATCGCAAATGAATTTTTTTCCATTGTGTTTGCTCAGTTGGGAGCTGACGAGACGGGACAGATTTTTTATCCAGGCAAAGTGGCCTACGCTGTCTTCGCGCGGATTTTGCATGTATAATAAATTAACATGCTTCTCTTTCTTGTCATTGGAGAGCCGCAGCGAAAGAATCTTTAGCATTGCCATTTCCTTTTTCATCCCGTAGACGTTGATAGATATATTGTTAAGCTCTCAAATTTTCCTATATCCTTTACTGTAACGGGAAACACAATATCATCAAACTTTAGGACTGTTGCATAATGCGGATATGACGATTCCAATCCTGTGTTTCTTTCAGCAGGATATAGAGCGGCGACCACTGACCACGCGAAGCATGCATTATCCTTTGAATTAACGTTCACTACTGCACGCTTCATCATTATTTCTCGCGGTAATGTCACATGACACCCCGCGTGTAGAGGATTATACTTATTTATATTTAGAGTCAAATTAAGAATTCGCGACAACGCCCATCTGCTATCACGTTCTTGAAACTCTTCGAGCGAAGCCAAAGTGGGCTCGATAATGCGTCACTCGTACCACTCATCCAAGTCCGACGTTTGGAATAGTTCACAATTTTTAGTGTTTATACTTTTGTTGGCACATTTATCACCCGTTACAAACACGCCGTTGAATGCTGTGTTCACTTTTACACTGTTGTATTTTTCTAGAGCGTCCCGCTCGAGCACTATACCGCCTGCGTCTTCTAAAAACGTTCGCGGTTCAATATAGTTTGTATTTATCACTGCACCTGTCTGAATGCGATTCTCGAACGCTGTATCTATCTCTCGTCACATGAGTTTGTTCGCGTTATTACTAGTGCTCGCGTAATTACCACCTACATGCACGAAACACTTTGTAATTGTGTATTTTCACCTTCGAGTCGCGCGATTCTCGTCACCAACGATTGTCTTTGTCCGACGATAAGCCGAGGACGCTTGATACGGCTATGTTCCTCAAGCTGTTGTAGAAACTCGTCGCATCGCTGCAACCACACGAAACACTCGCCCAAAGTAGTGACTCCATTTGCTTGCTCCAACAGCTCGCGTTCACAACTTGCTCGAAATTATTCTCCATTTTGTTGTACCCATCGTTGTGAGTACGATTTGGGATCGCTGCCAGAGATCTCGCGAGGAAGGTATTTCGTCACATACACCGTTATTTGTCTTGAACACTTTTATTCTTGTATTCAGTTACAATGGGTAGATCGCGACCCCGCAAGGCAGAGTGTCGCGTCTATTAGCTCATTGTCCACGACCCCGCAAAGCAGAGCGTCGTGGTTGTGTGTTTACAATAAGTTATCTCGGCGATACACGACCCCGCAAAGCAGAGTGTCGTGTGTAGTCTTAGTTTGTCTACTTCGGATTGACCCGATCCTCACCTTCTTTCGCCGGTTTATATATCCGATAATTCGGTAGTTGGATCGAAAGAAGGGGAGGATTGCGTGATCGGAGGAGGGCGTAAATCGGTCAGTATTCCAAATTATTGCTTAGACAGCAAGTGCTGTCTAAGGAGCATTGCGCTAATTGTCGAGCGGATTGCGCGAAACCTTGCGCGATGCGCTCGATGCTGACTGCAGCTGACCGACTTACGTCATCGTGTTACTGACACCTTATCGTTATGAGTGTGTCACTCATAACATCCCTCCCCCCCTGATAAAAAGAAAATGAGGGGACTGAATTTTCGCTGTTAGCTTAAGGCTGTATCGGGCCCTCGTATATCGGATTGCTTATGAATTTAGTTTTTCTACGCTTATTAACTATTACAATAATAATTACAATACTAATGATTACTATGCTTATTAGTATTGCCGATCCCATTGGATATGCAATTGTCTCTATAAAGTTAGTATTGTTCGTTTGAGACGTTATTTCGTCCAAACTTTGACTGAGTGCCGTTAGTTCGTTAGAGTCTTTTATAACTTTTTGTAACTGCGGTACCGGCACTGGTTTTAGTCTTCTCTTATCCTCTTCGCGGAGTCGCGAGAGATTGTAGCCGGGCACGTGGGCTACGATCTGGTGTGTTATCTCTTGTTCTGGTGCTCGTAATATGACGAATCTTGAGGTCAGGGAACATCCAGCATTCACTGTTATTTTTCCCGATCGATTGAGGGTATGCTTTTCTTCCTGTTGATCTGTGCAGGTTATTGTTATCTCCTGCTCTTTTGCCGTCGAAAATATCCAAGCCCTTGGCTCTGTTAGAGCTATCCAAATCGTTTCGTTTGTTACAAGGTGTCGGGTTTCGCATTTTTTATCAGTTATTTCTATATAAGTTTGCACTTCGCAAGGTGCATTTTCTTGCACATGGTAGATAGGCTGACCTTGGTCGCACGTGTAGGTATCACGTTCCTGTACACATGTGCTTAGTTCGTGTTCTTTTAACACAAGGTAGTGGCGATTAGCTTTGTCAATTCCCAATGTTGGGTGTGTAATTTTCGCTATTGTGAATACGTTGCCATGCTCGTGTACAAGCAGTGGTATCACGTTGACGATATCGTACTCTGGTTGAGTAATCATTGGAAATTTCAGGATCGTATATACGAAGGGGCTGCTGAAATATGCGCTTGTTTTTACGTATTTTATGATGGTTTGCCAGTTTCCAAGTTCCACCTTGAAAGGGAAATGCTTTTCTTTTGCCAGCTGTAGGGTGGCTTCATCCAATTCCTGGATTATTTGGTCGACAGGCAGTAGGTGTGTCATAATGGTTGCATCCCGTGTGTGTGTGAGGTATTCGATGATGTCCTCCATGTCGTTGGTTAGATCCATTATTATTGCATTGATGAGTGTTAAGTATTCATTGATTTCTTCTCGTAGTAGGGTGTCAGCTTGCTTTTGGCGGATTTGGTTTGCAATTTTTGCCAGCAGATTTTCGTTATAATTTAGTGTTTGCTCGAGGGATTTCAAGTGCCCTATTGTGCCGTTTATTATCTTTAATTGATTTTTTATGACGTGGTTATTTATCCTTTGATTGTTTTGCAGCATTTTCATCTGCTCTTTTATTCTGCTTGCGTCTTCGGAGTCTATGGTCCCGAACAAGGTTTTGCCTATAGTTCCAATGGCGTTTATTAATCCTCGTTTGCTTCTGGGGTGTTCGTACATGGACATTAGCCGTATCATCGTCGCCATGCCTTTCGCGTTTTCTTTACGTAGTATTGTTAGTGTGTTTTGGCACATCCTATTGGTGCTTCCTGTTGTTTTCTTGCAGTATTTTTCCGCTCGTTGGATGTACTCTTGTAGTGCGTGCCATCGATGGCTGATGCTAATAACGTCAGTCTTGATCACTATTTTCCATGTAGATTCTATTAATTGTAGTTTTCCGATCTTCTCAAAGTACATCCCTGGCTCGTGTGCGAATTTTTCAATTTTGCATGGCATGGCGTTTTTTGTTTCCGCTACTCGTGCAGCTCCACGTGAGGAGTCCCCTGCAACGATAGTGTAATTTTATGCGGGTTTTTATTTCATTATCACATTTAATTCTATCGCCGTTGATGCGACTTTCTTCAGTTTGCGTCCGTCAGTTCTTGTCGTCTTTACGGTCTTTACGTTGTGTTTCGCGTCATGTGTTTCCGAAAGCCTTTGTCTGACGCGTCTACCGTTCGTGACGGTGAAGAGGAGAATCCGGACGTATTTTTTTCTCCTCCCGTTAGTGACATGGAGAGTGATGACGAAGATGATTTCTTCGATGAGTTTTTTGTAGTTGACGACGATTTTGCTGTTTTGACAGCTATGGATTTGTCGGCGGTGCTTCCCGCGGACGCTGAGTCTGATTCAGACTCTATTCATAGTGCTGAGACTGTCGTTTGGGTGCCACGTTCTTCGGATGAAGAGGCGTCTTTTTTGCCTGGGCAACTGTCCGAGGTGGACGTTTCGGCTTATCTAGCCGATTTTATCAGTGACCTTGAGTGGGATCACGAAGAGATTTTTGGATTGATTATTAGTTCGGACGGTTCCTTGCCCCAGGAAGGAGGGGAACCGGATATTGAGAAGGTCGACTAACACCTCTCTTTTTCCATATATACTTTTATAGTGTTTAGTGTAGTTTTAATTAGTGAGTAGTGTTTTTTTATTTGGGCTCTTTCTTGGCGATTTCTCTACGTACTGGTGAGTTTTTCTTACTTATTTTTATTTTCTTTCATTCTTATGTTTCTATGAACGGTTTCAATCTATTTGCGTGTACGCGTGTTGACGTCCTGCCCTTTTTTATTGTATAATTTGCGTCTGAGTGTTTCTCAGTGATTACGTAGGGTCCCGTCCATTTCGCGTTTAGTTTTTTGGATCTTCCGCGGCGGAGAGTCTCATCATACAGGAGTACTTTATCTCCTATCTTGTATCTTATTTCTTTAGTAGTTTTATCGTAGTATTTCTTGGCTTTTTGTTTTTCTTCTTTAATTTTTTCCCTCGCGATCTGGTTCGTTGCCCTTATTTTTTCTCGCAGTTCCTGTGCGTAATCCTCGTAGTTATACGTAGGATTCGGAGGTCTGCTCAGGGCTGTCGGTAGTTCGGCTTGTTTTCCGAAAACTAGCTTGAACGGGGTGAATCCAGTCGCCGTGTGGGGGGTAGTATTATACGTATGCATTGCATACGGGATTCATTCGTCCCAGTCCGTCTGCTCTTTATTTATAAAATGTCGCAGATATTCTGCTAATGTTCGGTGCGATCTCTCAAGGGTGCCGTTGCTCTCAGGGTGGTAAGCAGTGGTTTGAATTTTGTCTATCTTCAGTAGCTTACATGCGTTTTTGAAGATTTCGCTTGTAAAATTTGTCTCTTGATCCGTCAGGATACATTCGGGTATACCGTATTCTAGGACAATCTTTGTTACAAATTCTTTGCTTACCGTGTTTGCCTCTTGATTTGGAATCGGCATCGCCTTGCTGAATTTTGTCAGGTGATCTTGGAACGTTAGCAGGTACTTATTTCCATTTGCTGTCTCTGTCAGTGGTCCCACGATGTCCAGAACGCATTTTTCGAATGGTCCGTAATTACTAACGGTATATTGTTTCTTTTAGATAGTTTGTTTTTCTGGCAGAGTTCGCATTTTTTAATATGCTTTTCTACGTCTGCCGTTACTCCGGGTCAGTTATATTTTAACCGTATCCTTTTTAGGGTTCTTTCGACCCCTTGATGCCCTCCGGTGGGTGCATCATGGTATTCGTGTAATATTTGCCGCTTTTCTTCTTCCGTGTAGCTTTGCACGGTCTCATTATTTTCGTTTTCTTCGTTGCTCATGTGTATTTGATTGTGCTCTCCGTCTTCTTTTAACGCGAGCATTTTATCAGCCGTCTCCGTAATGCGAACCTCTGGTTTCACGTTGCGGATCAACGCATCGGCGTTTGCGTTCGCGCGTCCGGCCTTATGTACGATTTTGTAATCGTATTCTTCCAATTTTAAACGCCACCGGATTAATCTCGATCCAGGGTCGTTTACACTGAATAACCATACAAGGGGCTTGTGGTCAGTGATAATTTTAAACTTGGTGCCGTATATGTACGGTCTGAAATGCTTGACGGCCCATACTATAGCCAGTAATTCTTTTTCTGTTGTACTATAGTTTTGTTCTGCACGGTTTAGCACTCGACTCGCATATGCTATTGGGCGGTCTTTGCCTATCGGTCCTTGCGATAGTACGGCTCCCACTGCGTAGTCGGAGGCATCCGTTGTTACGTTGAATTCTTTTGAGAAATCCGGATACTGAAGTACCGGTGCGGTCATTAGCTTCTCTTTTAGACGTTTATTATGGTCTTCCAGACTCGAGCCATAAATAATTATATCGTCTGAGTATACAAGGCATTTTAGCCCTTGCATTCCCGTGAGTACTGAGTTCATCAGTCTCTGAAATGTTGCAGGTGCATTTTTTTAAACAAAATGGCATTCGATTAAATTCATAATGTCTATATGGGGTGGAGAACGCTGTTTTTTGCTTATCACGTTCTGCCATGGGTATTTGGTGATACCCTGACGCTAAATCTAGCGTAGTAAAATACTTGGCGTTTCCTAGTTGGTCCAAAATTTCTTCGATATTGGGCAATGGAAACGAGTCGCCGATCGTTAGATCGTTTAATTTTCGGAAGTCGATGACTATCCGTAGTCGCGGTTTTCCGCTTGAGTCAGCTTTTTTGGGAACCACTAATAAGGGTGCATTCCACTGACTTGTACTTGCTCTGATTATTCCGTCCGTGAGCATCTGCTTCATTTGATTATTTACTTCCTCCTTGTGCTTGGTGGGGAGGCGATACGGCCGTACGTTTACCGGTGTCGTGTCAGCGCGCGTGTGGATCTTGTGTTGCACGGCGGCCGTGCAAGACAGGGGTTCTCCGCTCAGATGGAAGACGTCTTGATAATCTTCGCATAAGCGCAGGAGGGCCTGCCGTTCCTCTGAGTTGAGGTGTTGCGTTCGTAGCAATTGTCAAATCCGCTCCTTCCGAGGAAGGTGAGATTTGTTTTTTGGTTCAGCGACCACGGTGTAAACCTCGTGAGGATTTTTCTCGCTTAAATCCTCTACAGTAACGACCGGTGTGTTGATCCGTATTGTCTTATCAGTGGTATTGATTACACTGATCGGACATGAAACATTTTTTGGTTTTACAAGGCATCTGCCAATGTAAACTCCTGGAGCTGGTTCCTGGGCCCGTACGACTCCAGTTTTGTTTCGATTAGTCACGGCCCTTACAATTGTTTCGCTGCGAGGTTTTAACACGGTTTGTTGATATGATTTGAATTTCAGAGTAACGTCTCTTATCGTTAACTTTTTCTGGTTATAATCGCACGTTACTTGTTGCTTTCGTAGGAAATCTAATCCTAGGATGCCATCGTATTCTAGCGGAAAATCATCTTTTACTACATACATCGGATGTTTTATCTTATGCTTGCCTAGCTCTATTGTCGCCTGTATTTTTCCTATGGTGTAGACCTTGTGGCCTGTTATCCCGACGAGAGCTATTCTTTCATGGCGTATTTTAGTTTCGCCTTTTAAATTTTTTACTTTTATTAACGAGAGCGTGGCTCCGGAATCGAATAACATGTCGATTTTTCCTGATTTGGTCTCTCGTATTGAAAGTGTGATTAAGTCGAGTCCGCTATCTTTGTGTGCGTCTCGCTTTACATGCGTAACTTGATACGCGGCGGCGGTGCCCGTTGTGCTCGAGTCATCGTCCGAGCTCTCGTCGCTACTTGCCATATCGGCATGTTTTATCATTTTGACGGCCTTACTTGTACGCTGTTTAGCGTCCTTTTCTATTTTTCTTTTTGGCTTTGCTACCGGGCGATCCTCGTCTTTCTGTGGAGGTCGTCCATGCAGGGTCCAGCAATCGTTTCGGCTGTGGCCCGTTTTCTTGCAGTAACTGCATTGTTGTACTGCTGTATTTACGTGGCCGTCCTTCCGGTCGGGGTAATTCGAACCGGTTGGCGTATCTGCTGCTTCGGCAGTCTCTTCCGTCGTGTCCTATTTTTCCGCACTTTCCGCAACGGATGGTCGGAGCACGGTTATTGCGTTGGGCATTTGGCATATCCCGCCTATTGCCGTTGAGGCGCGTGCTTGCCCCCTTAACTTTTTCTTCCGCACTAGCTCCTGCGATTGCTTCTTGAAGCGTGTTGTACCGTTGGGCTCGAACTAATAGCTTTATTTCTTCGTGTAGCCCTATCTGGTAGTTGTAAAGGGCTTGTTCCTTGATGCTCTCAAGTATCGCCCGCTGCTGTTCTATTGTATGGTTTTTTCTTCCTCCATGGATTCGTATAACTCCATGGCCAAGTTGTCTACTCTTCGTCCAAATTCTTGAGCGGTTTCGTTTGACTTTTGTTTCAGGGAGTTAAATTCGAGCTGCAAATGGGCGGTGCTGCGCTTGCCCAGATATTCATTTTCTAATTCCCTTTTTAACTGGTCGTAGTTTTCTATATCGCGAGTGTGGAAATCCATCATCGCCTTGCCCTTGAATTTGGTACATAGTATCGCGTCGAGAAGTTTGAATTCGTCCGACGGATGTATGTTTTTCATCGCATAGGAGCTTGCGTTTAAAAATTCTCGTACTCGTTCCCTCGAAGTTCCATTAATTTCGGGGATCATATTTCGCGCTTCTTTCAAGCTTAAATTGTAAGTGTTGGTCCCATGCTGATGTCGTACATCTCGGGGTGAGTGCCCATACGACAGATCTAACGCGTGGTTGGTAGGTTGTCGCGTATTTCTAGCCGTTTCTCGCGGCGGCGGCTGTGCTTCGTGTCGATTTCCAAGCTGGAAACGAAGCTCGCGAATTTCAAATAGCAGGTCATGGAGCATCTGAATTTGTGGCGCCGTCGGTGAACTTCCGCTTTGTTCACTCAAATTATTACGGAGCTCTTGTGCTTCCTCTTCGGGTTCTTCCCGGATTACGCGAGGCAACGCATGTGGTAGGGAGCGTGTCGACGGTCCCGCTACGTCTGTCCGCGTTGGTGAACATGTGTCCATATTATCGTTATTTATTAGACTAAAGTCTGGTTCCTGTATCGGGAACGCGCGTTCAGTCGTGATATTTGGCGAATTTGCTCGACTATTTAAAAGTCGAAGCGCGTTATTGAATATTTCTTCTAACGCGTCTTGAACAACGTTAAGCGCTGTTTCAGTGTTTTGGTCGGACATTTACGTTCGAGTATAAGCGCGTGTGCTGAGTTTGCGTTCGTATTATTTCGCGGTATCGTATGTCGCGTTGCGCTAGTGCGTTTGCATTCGTATGCCTTTGAAGTACAGTAGCTATCTTAGCTATGTCTTTTTACGGTAATCGCGGTTACCGGGGGTCAACCGATATTTTGCTCTATTCGTATTACAGTTTTATGTCGTCCTACGCTCGTTTCGCGTTACAATTTAATGTTTGTCAGACTTACATAAGTACGATGAGCTGCATGGTGCGGCGATCAGCTGAGCCTTGTCGCGGTAGGTCTCGGCGTCATCTCGAGTTTCACTCTTATCGCTGACGCGCTATGTACGCTCCGGCGTGGCTGGCTTCCTGGCCTGTACAGCTGATTGCTCGGTGACGCTTGGTTTCTCTAGGATCTTCCTTTTGGCAGTGCAAATCCCACCGCTGCCACCACTGTTGTACCCCTCGTTGTGAGTACGATTTGGGATCGCTGCCAGAGATCTCGCGAGAAAGGTATTTCGTCACATACACCGTTATTTGTCTTGAACACTTTTATTCTTGTATTCAGTTACAATGGGTAGATCGCGACCCCGCAAGGCAGTGTCGCGTCTATTAGCTCGTTGTCCACGACCCCGCAAAGCAGAGCGTCGTGGTTGTGTGTTTACAATAAGTTATCTCGGCGATACACGACCCCGCAAAGCAGAGTGTCGTGTGTAGTCTTAGTTTGTCTACTTCGGATTGACTCGATCCTCACCTTCTTTCGCCGGTTTATATATCCGATAATTCGGTAGTTGGATCGAAAGAAGGGGAGGATTGCGTGAGGGCGTAAATCGGTCAGTTTTCCAAATTATTGCTTAGACAGCAAGTGCTGTCTAAGGAGCATTGCGCTAATTGTCGAGCGGATTGCGCGAAACCTCGCGCGATGCGCTCGATGCTGACTGCAGCTGACCGACTTACGTCATCGTGTTACTGACACCTTATCGTTATGAGTGTGTCACTCATAACAATTTTTATGTCTTTTTAGCACTGTTTAAAACAATACCGTACAATCTTCAACAGAACACTCGCATGTGATTTTGTAGCACCTAATGCAGAATCGAAATTTGTCTTGAATTTCAAACTGCATTAACTTGCTTTGTCTTTCACACCGAATAAAAAAACATATCTCCATCTCTTGCTCAAATAGAATGTATTCATCCTCATCATTGTTTAAAAGATTTGAAAATTCATGGTAAGTGCGCAGCATTTTCTCTACATAAGGATTCTCAGTATCATAACAAAAGTGGGTCATTATTGCTATTACTTCGATATACCTTCCAACACCTGCTGGTATCTCAATGAGATGGTAACAGCATTCCTGAGTTTTCTATTTGTTTCTATTTGTTTAGCTATATCATATTCATTTTCATCGGTATCAACCCAATTGAATATCTCTCTATATAATTTTTGCTTCATATGATGAGGCCAGTTATGAACAAATTGGTCGTGTATGTAAACTTCCTGTATTACGGTGCGTTCATGCGTTCCGCGTATACCGAGTTCTCGATCACGTAGAAATTGCACTGGTGATATTCTTTGCACATCCTTTCGTTTTTCGGAATCATCATCATTGTTAAGAACATAAATGGCATCTTCTACGATATCGTCATTCATGTTGTAATAATGTAGTTTTTATACTAAAAGTCTTTAATGTGTGCACACTGGACACATATTACACGGAATCAACACAAACATAGGCTGTCTGCAATTCGAGCATTATTTACCGTCTAACCTACCAAACGCGTCAGTTATATGTTTGCGGAAGGCATGCATTATGTTGAAATCTGTGTCCGCTATTTGCATGATACATTCGGCACAGGCTGAATAAGTACCACCTGTAGTATAATAAAAATATATTGCACAATGTCTCGTACGTGCAATTATCACGCTCACTTCCGCATGTGTCAAATGTTTCTCGATGGTATCATTAAACTCTTCACTGCAATCACTTGTATAATTACTGTCCTCAGATACTACACTCTCTTCATCCTCATCATCTATCACATCTTCAAAGTTAACATCTATAACGTCCATCACGTTGCCGTCATCCATTTGGAGCACCTCATTCACAAAATTTTCATTACTTACATCATTTACAAAGTTTTCTAGATCATTAAACTGATCATTCATTTTTCATGTTGCGCTAATTCACTTTTTGCATCGCATTCGGATCATCAAATGTTATACCATGCGCTTCCCGACCAGTTATATATATTCTCTTCATTTCTTTGTTTTAATCAAAGCATTGTCATATGAGCATTATGTTGTAAGCCGATTACAACTATATCTATTAAAATTGCGACACGCATCTTTCGAAAGACGTTGCAAGAAGCACCTCTTTCGAAAGACGCACAAGAATCCGCCGCGCTCACGGAAGTCCCGAGTAACTTCCGTGAGATTACAACAGCGCGTTCGGAAGCAGTTCGTATCGCCCTAGAAATAGGTCCTACGCTGCAAAATCAAACCGCAAGGCTACCGCGTTCCGATGTCGAAACGCTTAGCCTCGCGGAAGCTACCGACGCCCGGTCACTGGCCCCCGAAATTGTGCCACATATCATAATATATAAACGCGACCACGCCGTGACCGAGCGGAGAGAAACATAACAACATCCGAGCCGCGTCGCGTACTATACACCTTATCGCGAGTGATACCTAACACCATCACAGCTGATTGTAAGCGCAAGAAACAGAAATAAAGACAACGAACAAGCACGTAAGAAGCGTCTTCTTTTCTCTTATACACCGAGCCGAACCTTCACCCTTTGGGTCCCAACCCTTCAGGCAGAACGATCCCAACTACCGACGGGAAAGAATTCCCAAAACGAGCAAACGCTCACAACAATTAGTACATCCGCGCTTCACTTTTGCAAGATTTGCATTCTTCGAATGCATGATTTTGAATGATCTCATCAGAAGATATAACAAATGATTTATGTACGTGTCTAAAACATATTTTTATATCACAGCTGCCATACATCGGCGCTTTTGCAAAATTTGCATTCTCCGAATTTTAATGATCTCATCAGAAAATATGTATCAAATAATTTGTGTACGTGCTTAAAGCATATTTTTACATCGCAGCTGCCATACATCGGCGCTTTTGTAAAATTTGCATTCTCCGAATTTTAATGATCTCATCAGAAAATATATATCAAATAAGGGATTTGTTCCCACTACTCTTATTGAAGTATGTGGAGAGGTGTACAGTATAAAAAGAGTTTAGACATCGGTACCCGTTTATTACCGGACAGCAAAGGTTTCTGAAACGTTACTACAATCGACGAACTTCTCGAGGATGAACTATTACGTTCCGATCCAGCAAAATGATGTGTGTGATAAACCGTAAGTATTTTTAATTAAAAAATTTTTTTCTTCTATATTTTCTTCTATATTTCCTTCTACATTTATTTGCACTTTTATTTCTAATTCCCTGTATTCTTTTTACAGAACATTATCACAACCGCGTTATATTCCACGCATCTTGGGAAGGAGATATGCTTTGACTGCTACAGCATATAAATATTTGGACATTGGAATCAGGGTGGAATCTATGCCCTGTGTAGAATTATTGATTGGTGACAACCGAAGTCGCATAGGTCACCTACACCTGACTTATGCGATATGGAAAACGTTCATCGAGAGACGTGCGGATATTGTGCAACTCATGCAGGCAGCTGTACCTTCTTCAAGAATTTCGATTCACGATTTAGTTATAGATCTCGTAAATATACGTAAAGAAAATATTGTAAAATTAACATTATATAATACTAGTATGTATATGAAACCATCAACCATACAATTCTTATTAGAACTGGAAGATTGTGTTGAACAAGTATGCTATCAATTGCATCAAAATATTTATATTGTTAGCGAAAAATATAAACAATTTGTTACTATTTTACGTCAAAATCATGTCACTAATAAAAGTGATGCTGTAAAGATATTACATGAAAAATATGATAAGACGTGCCTCGTAGATTGCGAGTTATTGGCTTATGCATCCGACAATATTATATATGATGCTTTACAAAACGAATAAATGAAAAAATCTCGTAGATTGTGAACTTATACATCAGGCAAATATTGTATATGATACGTTATGAAATAAATAAATGAAAAAATTCATAAATAATTATTCTAACTTATTTTCTCTCTGCCCTATTCCTTTGCGGTATAATGGCGTGCGGAACTTGATAGGAGGTACATAGATAAGATAGGCGGGAGCGTATATGTGACTGCGTATGAAAGAGCCCAACGAAAGAGAAAGAGATAAGACTGTATGGTTGAAGATATCGCGTACGAGCGAGAGAGAGAAATTCATAGTAGAAGGAGAACGCAAGCACCGCGGCGATGGCTGCTGAAAGAGATCGCGGGTGAGAGAGAGAGAGATTCGCAACAGAGGGAGAGCGCGAGCACCGCGGCGGCGGGCGGCGGCGGTCGCGGACCCCGATTCCCCCTCTACCGGTCGCGGACCCGAAAATCCCGCGTCAGCAATTCTGCGCCGCGAGATCCCCGATCCGCGTGACGTCATGCGGTCGCGAACCCGAAAATCCCGCGTCAGCAATTCCCGCACCGCGAGACCCCCGATCCGCGTGACGTCATGCCCCGGCGCGCCTACGAGTTCCCCCCGCACACCCGCTCCCCTCTCGGAGCTCCCGAGTTAGAACCGGCTTAGCCTTAACTACTGATATCCTCGTTATTTTCATTTTGTAATGCAATGTTAACTTTATCATTATTTGAAAATGTTTTCGCATATTCATAAATGAAAGAATCTGACAAAAAATGCGGCAGTCTGCCTTGTGAAATGAGATATTAATCGTTAAAGTTGACGACTTGACACTTGACAGGTCAACCTGTCATACTGACAAAATAAATTCAACCAAAAGCATAAACAGTTTAATGCAAAGTATTATTCTTTGCTTTAACCAAAATATATTGTACTTTTTGTATTTATACTTGGTTAAAGCAGAAAATACCCAGTGAACACAGTAATATAGCAGCAGTGTAACAGCAATGTAACCGAATATAACAGGTTACGTTACTCTGAAATTACACCTAACTTACATGTAAGTTACAATTTAGACTCAGCAATATAACATGTTATAATTACATGTTATCTAACCGTTACACAACAGTTACAAAGAAAAATAAAATAAAATAAAAATTTCATTTTTTTAAAATTATTTTTATCAACAGCACATACTACATTTAGAATAAATTTTTATTAATTAATTAAATTTAAATTATGTAATTTTTTATTTTAATCTTACTTGCCGCTGCTAGGTTTGAACCTGGGATCTTAGGATAACGAACCTTGTACTCTACCTGCTACGCCAATTTGACTCATCGATATGGGTACTTGTTATTGTCTACATATACTTATATGTTATAAACTGACGCAACTATATTATTTTTTATAAAAATAAATAGCACTAATTTATTTACTTATTAATTTCATTGTTAAATTTATCTTTTTCCATAACCTTAATAATTTGATGGAAATTGCGATCTATTAGCACTAATCTTTGAAGCGTTCAAATGATTAATTAAATGGTTAACTATATAGATCGTAATTCTAAGAAAAATTGAATAGTATACATTTATTATTCTGTTTTTGTTCAGCACATGATAAATTTCGATTTTGTGCATTTTTTGTGCGCAGTAATTGTAGACAAACTGTTATTTTTGAAAACATTATTTTTAAAATAATTTTTTTTATTATCAAATAGATCTATCATTCAGGATGTTATAATGTTGTCTGATTTCTGAGTCAACTACGACGCATCGTTCCGTAATAACATCGATACGAACGTGTTATGTTACGATTATACAATTTTTGTTGAATAACTGTAACGCTAAAACGATGTATAACAGCTATATCACTTGCGTATAACAAATATTACGTAACAGGTTATTTCCATGTCATATAGCACCTACATATCACAAGAATAACAATGTTAAATTACTTGTAAATTCCATGTTATATTGCCGTTATAAAATGTGTTCACTGGGTATATTCTCTGTTTTAACCAAAACTACAAACAGTTATAACTAAAGTTTTAGTTATAACTTTATAACAGATTTTATAACCTGACATCAACTTTAACGATTAATATTTTGTTTCACGAAGCAGACTGCCACATTTTTTGCCAGATTCTTTCGTTTCGTGTCAAAACGCGTCGAATGAACAAAAATTTATCGATATCGAGGTGGAACCCGTATTCTAAATAATTATCATTAATAATTAGATTTATACTTTTGTGCAATACAGATCTGTATTATAATAAAAAAATTTTTAAGCAATCACTCAAATTACATATAAATACGTACTTTAATTAATATTATTAAATATTAAATTATTATATAAATCAGATATATGCGTATTATACACATCTCAATGCAATGAACATAAAGAATAAAGATGTGCCACAACTTTTTAGTAGCAATCACTCATGTACATATACACATATATCAATTCTTCGTAAGTAAAAATTTCAACAGATTGAAATTTATGTTATGTTTAAGTTTACAGCTATTTCTAATGTTAGGGCCACCGCACAAGCTTTTTCGTAACACGTTACGTTACGTTAAGTGCTCCATAAACCTAAGTTTGTACTTAAAATTAAACTTACATCAACGCACAAAGAAACTTTTAACGTAAGTTCTTAAGTTCTTACGTTAAGGATTTCTTTGTGCGTTGATTTAAGTTAAATTTTAAGTACAACTTAGGTTCGTATGGAGTACTTAACGTAACGTAACGCGTTATGGAAGAGTTTGTGCGATTGCCCTTACTGAGGTTTCAGATCTATAGCTATTTCCTGATTGGTTCTTAAGCTTATGTTTACGTCTTATTCTTATGCTTACGAAAATTCATGTGCGATGGCCTTTAGGGCCATTACACACAAAATGGCATAACCTGCATATGCATACCCAGTGAACACAGTAATATAGTAGCAGTGTAACAGCAATGTAACCGAATATAACAGGTTATGTTACTCTGAAATTACACGTAACTTACATGTAAGTTACAATTTCCGACTCAGCAATATAACATGTTATAATTACATGTTATCTAAGCGCCACACAACAGTTACAAAGAAAAATAAAATAAAATAAAATCCCACACAGCACACTTTATCTTAAGGATGTCCCTAGGATGTCATTTTGGGATATCGCAATATCGTTGGATATCCGTGGACCGTCTTCGATATCCGAGAGATATCCAAGGGATGCACAAATGTCCACCGATTTGACATCCTGTAGATATCTCAAACGATATCCAAAGGATATCCAAGGGATTTCCTGAGATATCGTAATATACCCTAGTGAAAAAATTTGTCAGAATTAAAAAAATTTTTTTCAGGATTTCCGATAAATGTTTCGATTTTTTATAATTGAAACGTTTCTTGGAAAAACTTTAAAAATAAAAATTTTGATTAATTTAAAAAATTTTTGAATATTTCTAAGTATTTTTGAGAGTTTCTAAGAATTGAAAAAAACTTGAACAAAAAATAAAAAATTCTAATTATTTTTACGGCAATTTTGTAAGAGAAAGAAGACTATAATATAACATGTTTCAGCCAAGCCACAGTTGTACCTGTTAAAGCATGTTTAATAGTTTAATATCTCTATACCTGAAAAAACGGTCATCCATCCAAGTGTCAACCCTCGCCGATGTCGCTTGACTTCGAAGACCGTACACATTCTAACGCTGCGTGGTGATCCATAAACACTTCTTGTTTATGGATTCATATTTGTTATAGATCATTACAATAGATGTTGTCAGAAGGATAAAACATGTATAGTTAACTTATATTTTTATAAATAAATATGAAGTTTTACAATTTTTTTTACTTTTTTTACTATTTTTATATATGCGCGCAAAATAGTATGTAGACTAACTAATTAAAAAATCTGTTTTTGCTCTGTTTGTATAAAATAAAAAAATTTTTTTAATGTCATTTTTTATAATTTTTTAGTATATGTGGCATATTATTAATATGCCACATTGTTTCCATAAGTGTATTTTCTTTATTTTCTGACGTTTTAATCTACGTTTCTTAAAGATTTAATTTACACTTCTGTCACTCTTTTGTTACATTATAATTATAATGTAACGCAAAAAATAAACTTTCCCTTTACACTTGATTTATGCTCCATTAATTGTAGAGATAAAAAAGATATGATGGGATATTATTTGGATGTAATAGGATATCGTAAGATATTAATGAATATCTTACAATATCTTATATTTTAAGATATTTTTTGGGGATATCGAAATATATTAATAAGATATCATATGATATCTTAAGATATTTTACGATATTTTAAGATATTTTTGTAGGATATTTCGGGAGCTACTCATTGAGATATCCGTGGGATCGCCTTCGTCTGTCTGGGATAATTTGGGATATCCTCAGGATAAAGTGTGCTGTGTGGGATTATACAATTTTTGTTGAATAACTGTAATGCCAAAACGATGTATAACAGCTATATCATTTGCGTATAACAAATATTACGTAACAGGTTATTTCCATGCCATATAGCACCTACATATCACAAGAATAACAATGTTAAATTACATGTAACTTCCATGTTATATTGCCGCTATAAAATGTGTTCACTGGGTAGCATAAGAGCGCTAGGCCAATAAGCATCTTATGTAAATCAATATGGCGACCTTATGCTAGGGACGGAATTCATAGACTGATCTTAAGTTCAAGAATTGTCTTAAGGCCGAAATCACATGGTGGGGAATAGAGCTGCAGAATAGAACGTGCGTCATAGAAGCAGCCAATCAGAGCTTTGCCGCATTAGAATGCGTTGATGCGGCAAAGCTCTGATTGGCTGCTTCTATTCCGCAGCTTCATTCCGCACCATGTGATTTTGGCCTAAGGGTGACGTCCCATGGAGCGGATTACGCGGAAGCGGAACGAGCGGATCACCAATCATGGGATCGTTCTGATAGAACCCTTTTAATAATTTCGTCAAAACTAAAGACCTATAATCAAAGATGCGCCAATGGCCCCCCACCATGACTGCTATCCACCATCTTGTACGGAGACTGGATGGGGGTTGGGGGCTGGGATCTGGGGCTGGGGTAGTGGAGATAATAAACAATGCGAGCCTGCTCCAAGTTGTACGCAGCCATATAACAGATGCAAATTTAATTTTTCTTGTTCTTCCTGAGTGTATCGTCAAAATATAGTGACCCTCGAGAGTGCAGAGATTGAATTACCTTATAATTTCTGACACATATTTCTTCAACCTATGCTGCTCAACACAGAGCACTCTCTCCTCTTCCTTGCCCAGCGTGGGTGCGCAATGGCGGATAAACCATGTGACTCAAGTGACCAATCAAAATTGTGTTCGCCATTGGCGAATCTTTGATTATAGGTCTTTAGTCAAAACGATTCCGTGATTGGTGATCCGCTCGTTCCGCTTCCGCGTAATCCGCTCCATGGGACGTCACCCTAAAGGGCCATCTACAATGGAGTGTTTTAGCCGTAACAGCACTAAAACTACGGCAATGCTGTCTAGAATAAAAACGACGTAGCAATAACATACAAGCCGGCCATCAAAGAAAGGCGACCAAAAACTAATCCCGAATGCCCCAACGCTCATCGTAAGCACGCAATGAATTGGCTCAATGTCTGCTGTAGGTTGTAAACAGTAAAGCAATACGAAGTGGAGACATTTTCTACGACTACTGTTACGGCCTACGACTCTCCATTGTAGATGGCCCTTAAGACTCCATATATGCGGTGATCTCCGGCAAACGCTGCGGTGACCAATCAGGAGCCAGGCGCAAATCAGGTTCCGGCAAGCTCCGGCATGCCGCACCGCACTGCGTGAGATTATGAAGACTCCATATACGCGGTGAAGTTTTGGCAAATGTTGCGGTGACTAATCAGGAGCTAGGCGCAAGTAGAGTTCCGGCAAGCTCCAGCATGCCGCACCGCACTGCGTTGAAATTAAAATATTTTAATTTTTCCGCACTACACGTTAATCGGCTAGAGTTGAGAAAACTATCGGATATTTTCGGAAGGCGAAAACTACTAGAATGTTTACAACTGACTCTTTGTAGGTTAAAATCATACGAAACAGAAGAGGCTATATATCAATCATGGATTTTATTCACGATGAAAATTCATCAAGTAGTATAGAATATAATTCTGAGGACGTCAATGAACTTATAATTTATTACATCAGAATCCGGCCGCAATTATGGGATTTTAAAGACAAACAGTATAGAGACAACGTTTTTAAAAAAAAAATTGTGGTGTGAAGTGGCTAAGGAAGGCTAACTAAATGTGACTAGTATGTATTGTTTGAAAAACATTTCTAGCGTCTCTATAAAAAAATGTATTATAAACTTCCTGATCCTTATCGAAGAACATTGATTAAAAATACAGAAAAGTTTTCTTGAGTTTTTATTATAATTGATGATTGTTTAACATCATAAGCCACATTCTTGAACGAATGCCAATATTTATCAAAACAAAATGAAATTACTTCTAAAATTAAAATAATTTATAAATATGTTCTTAGATATAAAAAAATTTATAGTATTAACAATTATAAAATTATGATAAATTTAAACAGAAGAGTTTGTAAAGAACCGATGGAGAAATCTTCGAGATTGGTATATAAAGGAGAAAAAGAAATCCATAACAAAAAGTGGACAAACAGCTGTTCATTTTTCCCCGTGGCCACTTATGACACACTTAAATTTTTTATCGGATGTAGTGGAACCTCGCAAGTAAGCTTTACTTTCTTCAAATGTAAAATTATTATAATTTTGGTGTAGTTGATAGAATAGCAAAATCATGTTAGTTTCATTATTATTTGAATCATGATTGTAATCGTCAATTTTTCTTTTTTAAAAACAGTATACTTTTATATAAACTAATAATTTCTGTTTTATAAATTCTCAATTAGAACTGTAACAAATTTCCTAAGTTTTGGTATTGAACCTGTACGTTCCTTATCCGTTGACACGCCATCACCATCAGAGACATTTGAAACAGAAGAATATGTGCGTAATGCGTATAATACACAAGAATTTCATGGTAAAAAATATTTATGTAAATAACTCTTTATAGAAAGAGAAAAATTCCTTATACATAATTTACTTTACATGTATCATAGTTTAAAGTCAAGCTATACAAAAGTCTGGTTTGAAACTATGATACGCATAAAATATTTTCTACATAGAAATTTTCTCTATGTAATACGTACTTTAACTAAAATTTTATTATACTTTTTAAAATTTCATTATATTATTTTACAGTAGACAATATGTGGGATACTAATATGAGGTAGACAGAACAAATAGAATTCTGTTCACCACGTCCGTTAAGTATGCTGTCTCGTCCTTCTAATAGTGCTTCGCCTCGTCCTAATAGTATCTCGCCTCGTCCTAATAGTACTTCGCCTTGTCTTCCAAGACCTCCGTCTTGAACTTCGAACATTTCGTCTCATTCTGTGAGCGATTCTGGTGCCTCGCTTTGTCCTCCAAGACCTCCATCTCGTACTCCGAGCATTTCCCCTCGTTCTGAGAGCTATTCTGGTAGCCATTCTCAACAAAATCAAATCCGCCAACCTGCAAAACGAGGTAAATTTATTGTATCTTTATTTAAAAATAAATCACATTTTTAAATTATTTAATTAAGTATTAAAAAAAAAACAGTTTGTGCAGTGTACTATCCTACAACTGATTTACTTAAATATCTTAATTATATAGTGCATTAGTAAAAAGAAAATAGTTGATTGATATGCCAAATTTTATTTTTCTATAAAATAATGAAGATTATGTATCACAGGGATCGTACTCTTTCTTCTTTTTTCTCTTTTTCCTCTTTTTCCATTACTGTTCCCTTTTTTACACTAAATCCCACAACCCTCCTCTATTTCCTCTATTTTTGACATGGCACATAAAGTTTTAGTGTCTTAACGGGCTTAAAGTTTTAAATTTTGTAAATAGTTGCGTTTATTTTAACAACTGGTGAATTAACGGGCACGTTCAGCAGACGAAGCAGATTAGTGAGCGCTCAGTGATTCTCTGATATGATTGGTTCTTGCCTTTAGTTCTTCGTTGGATTTAGAAGCAGAAACCAATCGCAGTAAAGAATCACTAATCCGCTCCATCTGTTGAACTCGCCCATTGTCTTATTAAAATTTGACGTTGATTTGTTGCTTTAATAGTAAGAGCCAATCATGTTTGACTACTCACAGTATGTTCTGTTGAGCGCGCCTATTGACACTAACCAATCACAGATGTTGGTCTATATTTTGTTGTCGCAGGCTACGCTTGCACATATCGTGTGATGTGAAAACTTTTTGGGAAACATCATCCAAATATTATTAGCTTAGAAGACAAAATAAATATGAATGAAAATACATTTAATGCCAGATTTTCAGTAATTGATGAATTAAAAGGATTTAATTCTATGCCTTACAAAGTATCGATAACAGATGAACTTTTAAAACTTGCACGAAATGCACGTTGTTCATATTACGCTTACTTAGATGAGCAGAAAAGAAATGCAGAAAAAAAGAAAAAACAAGAAGCAGACGAGGAAGAAAGTAAAAAAAAAGAATTATCTATATTAGAAAATGTAAAAGCATAAAAACCTTAAAATCTTAGTTAATATCTGAAGAGAAAGCGTATAAAGAAACTATCGAAGAATCCGAACAAATGCAAACATTACTGAAAAATTCAGCTAAGTCCGTCACAAATAAAATAGTTTTACAAGAATTAATAGGGAGTTTAGAAAATCTTCGAAATAAAGAGAAAGAACAAAGAGTTAGAGTTGAAAAATTAAGAGGAAAAGTTCAAAAACGGAAATCTCAACTTATTAAGAGAGAGAATACACCCAAGTAGCAAGGTGATGTCTAATTGACGGCATTTTTTAGTCATTTTATGACGAACCAGACGTCATAATGTCGAGATAAAATGACGTCTAAATGTCGTAAAACTGACGTACATTTGTCTCATCTTAACGACGTCATATATTGACGTCAAAAATACGTCATTATTTTCATATTATTGACGTCATTTTCAAGAAGCTAGTATCGTACATTTGACGGTATTTTATTGTTATTTTTATGACAAAACATAGGTTTTTAGATTACATTTAATAAAGACGACATTTTAACGTCATTTTTATGACTATCCCAGGTAGTAAAAGCCGTTATTTTGACGTTTTAGAAAATATTTCGGGTACATGTCCTATATATGCAGTACTTGCATTATAAAAATATCGAAATAACATAATTATAATGTAAAAAAAAATCTACGTTGTTTCTCAACAAGCATCACGACTCACCACACCATAGTCACATTTGGAATTGCCTAACTTCCGCGGTCACCCATCCAACTCTGAACCGCCGTCGACGTTGCTTGACTTCGAAGATCGTACGCTACCTAGCCCTTTGTGATGATCCATGAACACTTGATGATCATGAATACATATTTGTTATAGATCAGTTCAATAGATGCGAGAAACATGAAACTTGTAGTTAACTAATATTTTTATAAATAAATATAAATTTACAGTTTTTTTCCTGATTTTTACATATGCAAAATAACATGTGGAATAACTTATAGAAATATGTTTTTGCTCTGTTTTTTTGATAAAGCTAAATTATACCTCAGACAAAACGCAATATTTATAAAATATTTATAATATTTATTTAAATATTTTATAAATATTTATCCAAATATTTTATAAATATTTTTGTGGTCTTAGATTTGACAAATCATAAAGATTTATCATAAATATTATAAAAATATTTATGAAATATTTATAAATATTTACAAAATATTACTTATACAAATCTATCTTTTATTTACCGTAAATATTATATAAAATATTTAATCTATATTTTAATATGTTGAATAAAGATTTTTTTCTTCGTATATATAAAATATGTGTAAAATATTTATATAATATTTTGAAAAAATAAATATTAATAAATATTAATAAATATTTATCATAAATATTATGTGCTGCCTGGGGATGATTCTAAAATATTGATAGTATTAATTATATAAAATATTATATTAATTTTAATAATGTTGTTTATTAACCAATCTTTAAATAATGATAGTTATAGGTAGCAAGGTGTCGTCCACTAGACCTCAATAATTTGTCATTTGAGGTCAAATCGTCAATTATTACAAAGAATTATAGTTAACGTCAGTAATTAGTCACTAATAAAATCTTATTAATACGTCGTAAAATGATCAATTAACTGACGTTATTAATTAGTCAAGAATATGACGTCGGAAATACGTTGTAGGATGGATAAATGACTGACGTAATTAATAGGTCAAAAAATGACGTTACTATTACGTCTTAATTTGGTAACATGACGTCTGCGACCTTAAATGACGAATTATTGACGTCGTATTAACGTCACCTTGCTACCTGGGCAGTTAATAAAAAATTTAAAGCTAGTGAGAATGTCAGTGACCCATTTAGTAGTAAAAAATAAGCAATATCCAAATGTGATAAAATAAAACAATTGTACTAATTATTTTACTGCGATAACATTGGATCTTTTATTAATTTATGTAAGTTTGTAAGATATTATATAAGTTTATAAGATATTAAGCTGAGCGTGCGTGTATATGTATAATACATACATCACACAGAAAGAATTTAATTTGTTTAACAAAATTTGTTTTTTTTAATGATTATTTTTATTAAAGAAGAATAACATTACGTTATATATAATTGTTTCTTATCAATTAAAATTCCCCTTATTTCATCAGAAATCTTCCCTTTTTTCATTAAGATTTTCCTCTTTTTCCCCTATAATAAAAAAAATAGAGAGTATGATCCCTGGTATCACATAAGTACGAAAATGTAATAAAAATAGATATAATATTAATATTCATTTAACTATTTTTTTAGCAAAACGACAATTGTCTGAAACGCCTACAGATGCGGTCGATGAGGCAATTTTAAACTTGGTGGAAAAACGAACTTCGACCGACACCATGAATTCAGATGATCTTTTTTATTTGTCTATATCGTGGGATTTACAGCATCTAAATGTAAAATTACGTTTAAAGACACTTGTATTACAAAAGCGCTTTCTCAAGTTGTAGCAGAGAAACAAAATAAAACTTAAGCGATTAAATTTTTTTAAAATTGTTTTTTAATCAATTTTTACCTTCTACCTGTTGCATATACGCTTCCCGTTGAAAGTCAGGTAGCTTATTCCACTGCCAATGTACATGACCTTTCTTCATAAAATAGTCTGTGTAGATATTTCGAATTCTTTTGGCGTCATTTGCAGAGTTTCTGGATACATTTGGTGCAAAACCTCGAAGTGCACCAGGTGGTTCTTCGCATCGCATTGATCAATTTCTATATTTCCATAGCGATCTTCTACATCTATAAATCCTACTGGAATATATCTTCTCTGACCAGGTAAAACCTTTAGATCCGCATCTCGAAGCCAATTGTGCAGCACCACACAACTTTTAACTATACGATCTACAGTTGAAAGGGATGCAACAATTGGTCGTTGAAATATTCTCCACCTAGCTGACAATACTCCAAATGCATTTTTTATTACGCGCCTTGCTCTGCTCAAGCAATAATTAAAAATAATTTTTTCTGGACTCAAGTTAGCACCAGAATATGGTCGCATCAAATTCTTCAATAATGGGAACGCTGCATCACTTACAAATACTGCAGGAAGGTAAGTATCTGTATCCGGTAAGGCTTTAGGTGGAGGCAATGGCAGTGTTTCTGTTTCCATGCATTTTCCAAAATCTAGATTTTGAAAAATTCCTTCGTCACTTTCTCTACCAGCAGAACCGACGCTAACATATGTAAAGCGAAGATGAGCATCACAAACTCCCATTAAAATAGTGTTGTATGTGCCTTTGTAATTGTAAAAAGCTGATCCTGTATTTATGAAACATTGTGTAGTAACATGTTTTCCATCAATTGCTCCGATGCAATTTGGAAAATTCCACTTATTTTCGAAATCTTCTGCGATTTTAGCCCATGTTTCTACAGTTGGTGAAGGAAGTACTTGAGGCTGTAGTGTCAGCCAAATCGCTTCCGTTGTTTCCGCAATTATTTTTGGCACAGTAGATTTACCTACGCGGTAAAGATAATGTAGACTTGCCATACTATCTCCAGATGCAAGGTATCGCAACGTTAATGATAATCGTAGTGCTGGATGCAACGGTTCCCTTGTAATGTGTACTTTTGTAATAATAAGTTCTATCATTGTTAATAACTGATCAAATTGAAGAGGTGACATGCGATGGAAATTGAAAAAACGCTCTAGGTCACATCGAAGTTCCAGCACAAGGTTATTGTAAGCACCTTTAAGATATCGTTGCTCTATTATAGGATGAACCCATCATCGAGCTCTTCTCTTATTA